>NW_003852407.1:1985791-2037779 GCF_000181295.1 Otolemur garnettii | reverse complement strand
CATAATAGGGGTGTGTACATTGGATACTTTTTCTTCCATTCTTGTGATACTTTGCTAAGAAGAACATTTTCCAGCTCCATCCATGTGAACATGAAGGACATAAAGTCTCCATAATCATTTATTTTCAAAGACAGTCAACGGGTATTTGATTTAAACAAATACTCCATGATGGTGTTCACTGTAGCAAATTCTGTAATTGTAAGTTTTATAGCAATTCTCATTATTAAGCCATTTTCATCCCTCCCCTAGCTGTCTGAAAAACTGTACATGGGGTGGACAGTTTTTATGGCTAGGTCCTATCTGGTAAAGAATGGATGGAAGCACAATGGAGGAAGGAAAATCTCATTAGCTGCCTCTGAGTTATTGTTGAACAGGAAGAAATATAAGCACATTCCTTCTCCAGTTTGCAAAAGAGTTCCATGTTTCTTTGTATTGTAAAATTGTGAAAAAAAGAGGCAGAAAGACCTTATTTTCAAATTTGTATAGAACCACCAAGAATAGCTGAGGGCGAAAGAAATGCTTTCCCAAGTCACTTCTAAGCATGCTGTAGATGAGGCCACTCGTGATTTTATCATTTGCCATGTATTTAAGTTTTACATTTTCGTCTGCTCTGTCTTGGTTATTAGTTCCTTGGAGTCTTGGGTTCCCAAAGTTAGAGAAAGGACTTGAAACCCTAGCAAGGAAAAGAGAGGCATGGTATGCATCTTAGTTTGCAGTTCTATCTGAAGTGGTAGGTAGATTCTAGTCTCAGGGCTGAAATGGATCAGATTAGTTTTACTCATGGTCCATACAATGCCACACGTCAGTGAGCCTGGCAAACCTATTGTGAAGACTCACAGTTCTGAAACAGGAGTCAAGACATTTAAAAACACTTGTCCTCACCCTGTCTTGAAATGTAGCTCTTGTTACTCAGCCATAAGCAGACTCCAACCTTCATGTCAGCACACGATTATCTTCACTCTGTTCTGTGCTTTTGACTCTGACCCCTCCTCCCCCTGTCTTGCCATGGATCCTAGTCCTAATCATCTTTGAAGAATGACTCCAGTTTCCTAGCTTCCTCTACTCCAGCTCCCAATATCTTAGACTATAAGGAAATCTTCATTCTTAAAATTCAGAGAGTGTCTATTTGCCATACCACTGGATGGACTGAAATACTTGCTTTTAAATGTTTTATGTGGTTTGCAATTCATTCCATATACATAGCTTACCTCCCACCCTAGAGTACAAGTGCCTAGAAACTACTTTCCTTATTGCATTTGATTTTTGTACTTAGGAGACTTCTAGGACACAGTATGTGCCCGATCAACAGTTGTTGAGTTTAGTAATAATAGTACACGTGAGGATGTCTTATTTCCTTTATCAGTCATAATCTCTTTAAGGGAAAATCTTTTAGAATCTTTTAGTATTTCATCTTTTTTTTGTTATACCTTATACTCATTTGATAGTAAATCAAAGGGTGCTAAAAATATGTGTAGACATTTTAAGAAAGGAAAAAAAACTGTATTAAAATTGTAATACTTAATATAGACTGATAACTAAAGAAGAATACAAATTTGACTTCTGCAATTCCAAGAGGTACTCAAAGTATATACATAATATATAACACATGGATAACATCTCTTATAAGGTGTATTCATTTTTTGGCATCCTCAGTATCTGTTACTTGAGACTTTCAGAGAGGTCATATATCTTCAGTTTTCCCCCCAAATCTCTAGGTGCTCATCACCCTGTGGACATTGATGGCACTTCTGATGGAACTCTTTTCACAGCTACCACTGATTATTTGTAGTATTTGTGGGTACGTGGGATAATTTTTGGATACTGTTGCCTTTTCTTTAATACTCATATCTTTGTTAAAATTATTTCCCACTCAAGTGCCCATTATGCAATTTTTTCATCCTTCGAACACACAGACATGAATGCAAACAATAGTACAGGCTGTCCCAACAGTCACCCCTAAATTTGACATACACAGGGAAGGTGGGAAATTGTAGCTAAATATACCTTTATGTACAAAAACATTCATTACTTTGAGAAGCATTATTCATTGCTTCTTTGGCTAAGATAAAGTGCAAAATATTCATCACCAAATTTTACAAAGGGGTGACCAACACATAGAGGATATTTTGTGAAACTTTTGTAAAATTTTATAATGAACAATTTGTGAATAAAAGTACGTTCGGCTACAATTTCACATTTTCTCTATGGATGGCAACTTTAGAGGTGACTTTCAGGACACCATGTCTTGTTGCCCTATTTTGTACCCTTTTTCTTGTGAAACTACATCCCATCTTTAAACTGTGTTTGGAAATAAATGGGGATAAAAATACTGAATGAAAGTATTCTGAAAGCACTGACTTGTGTCGTCTGAAACCAACATTACCATGCCCAACTTCCTGTTTCCACTTCTTCTTCCCTACTGGTCTGGCTCCCTACCTGTCCAGCTGTCCAGTGGTCCATTTGGATTATTCTTCTTCTCCATGTGGGGTCATGAACACTCTGCCTGGAGACCTCAAAAAAAAAAAATCTTCCATTGGCTGAGTTCATCTTTCTTAAAAAATTAATTTTCTTTCCTTAAAAAGAGTTCACAGTTATTATTTCCTAAAGTAATAACTTATTTTTGAGTTGGATTATGTTATCACCCTATGAATATTCCTTCACTAATGAAATAACTAAATATTATAATTTACCTAATTGCTCAGATAGAGTAAATATTTTGAAATATATAACTAGGAAAGACTATTTTGTTTATCTCTTCATTTAACAAACACTCAATACCTACTCGGTGAGGTTTAGCGAAAAATTAAAAAAAAAAAGGATGCCTCTTCTCCTTGCTTTCTGGAGGTTTGCCATCCAAAAGGTAACCAGGATAGCATCTGAGTTAGGAATCTGAAAGCCAAATTAGAGGCAGAGGCTGCACATCTGGAGTCTGGGTCTCAAAGAAAAGAGACGTTTGCTATGATGGGGGGTAATCTGAAAAGCCCTTTGTGGGTGCACATATGAGTACTTCAGGGAAGAGTCAGATCTTGATGTGCTTGCATTGCTAGAAGTAATGATTTAATAATCTTAAAGATAATATTTGATTATTTACTATAAATAGGTTAGAAATTGAATTAAGAAAATGATTGCAGATGATGGACAAAGGGAACAGAGGCAGAAGGGAAGTGGATCAGAGAAAAGCAGGTACACATTCAGACCATGGGACCTATGCTGAGAAATTCAAAGTCTGTTACAAGAGTGACAACTCAAAGTCTGGCCCTTTAAGACAAGCAGGCGGTCTTGCTGGAACTATACCCCTCCCCCAGGGTGACTGGCCCCAAGGTCTTTGGGCACCAGGAGGCCAGGCTTCCCAAGGCAAATGCCCTCCCTCCCTCCTTCTCTCTTGGAGAGAGTGCAGGATGTTGGGAGATTATAAGAGAAGGCGGTGAGGCGCTGAAATCAGTACAAATGCTTTGATCTCATAAGAAAGAAAAAGTGTCTCAGGGAGGTGAGGGGAAAGTGCCCCTCCCCTCTAATTTCTCAGTATGATGGGGTACCAACTGCCCACAAGAACTCCCAGGGGCTTAATTGCTCATCTTGGGGTTTGTGTGGGTGGTCTAATTGGGATCAGCCTTGACATCCTGCACCTGGACTATATTCTTGTTCCAGATTCTGTTTGTGTTAGGATTAAAAGTAACATAGAATGATACAAGTAAAAAGTAAGTCAATTCAGTAAGGTAATTAGTTAAAGAAATAGTTTGGTTAGAAAATGCAGGCCCAGCAAGAACCATGATGTAAGGGTACAGCCTCCCTCTGTTTAATGTGTGTAATAAAAACGGAGCTACCCTGAGTGAGGGACTGATCCATGGTCTCATGTTTGAAGGTGGACAGTCCCCAACCCAGCTCTTTAAACAACTTTCTCTTCCTGTCTTGCCTATTCACTTTTCCCTCATCCTCTCCTCTCAGCCAGCCATTGGGAGGGAACTCATGGTATAGTTTGGGGCTGGTCCCCAACTGCCCTTCCTAACAGAAAGCTTTTAAATGAGATCGTGATGGTTGAGAAGATGAAGAAACAGGTGAAGTGAGATTTAGGGACTGCTACTGTAGGCTAAGGAAAGAGCTAGAACAGAGGCTAACAGGTAAAAGTGGGTGAGCAGTTTAGGGAGAGGCAGGCCAGTAGGCCCGCGGTTGTCGGGGGCTGCTTTGTGTGTGTGTGAGGGAGGACCAAGCAGAATGGAGCAAACCAGTGCATGAAGACACTTTCTAAAGTGAGAAGAAGTACTTATTTCTTTATCTCATTTCTTGTGGCAAAAGTTATTAATGTGGCAATATAATCAGGGTTCCCATAGATGGACCAAAAATGCTGATGCCAATGCCCAGGGAAAGCAAGGTGTTTGGAAAAGATAGCAGTGCGTGTGGAGTTATCAGATCACCAGCAGTGGTCGTCAGTCCAGCACGAGAGCCTGGGCTGCAGATACGCTGTCCTTCACTGACAGGGAATTGTCTCCATGGGATTGCGGAAATAGCAAAAACTTGAAGTCAGGGGTCTTGAGGCCTAAATTTGCTGTGTGACCCTGGGGAAATCATTTCATCTTTCTAGGTCTGAACATTCTCGTTTGAAAAATAGCATGGTTGGATAAGAAAGCCTTGAAGGTTTATTTGCCTTATCCTAAGCCTCTCCAGGCCAGTGTTTCTCAGGCTTCCTGCCATGTCTGCTGGGAATGCTAAGCCTCTCGTGCTCCCCCCACCCTCCCCAGGATTCTCCTGTGGGTATTCTTTTCCCTGCTGTGAAAATCTGCAAAGTCTTTCCAGACTGGTCCAGTCTGCACTTGGCTTGCCCTTTTCAACTCTAGAGTATCAATTCCTAGAGAATAGAGATTTATTTTTAAAATTTTCTTGTTTTCCTGCAATGAGTCTCATGGAGCATCAGACTTACTATTTTAAGAAATCTTTATTGAGGCTTCTGGGTGCCAGGTGTTGGGGCACAAACAGAAGCATCCCCCTGAAGGAACACTGTCCAGTTGAAAGGACACACAGACAAGTGAATAAATGCCTGGCAGTTTGTTGATTGATTAAATAAGCATTTAATATTTTTTTAAATCTTAAAAAGTTACATATTTATGGATTTTCCACTACTATCCCATTAAATGACAATTCTCCAATATCTTTAGAAGAATATAAGCTGTGGAAAGGCAAAGGTCAAATCAGTCATTGTCAACTTATTGAACATTCACAAATCTAAGGATGGTTTGTAGTCTGGTTCCAGTGCCTTTTCCAGGAGCTGGTCATAGATAATGTGCAAGTTCAGCTGATTTCTAAAACCTTCTGGATGGAGCAGCTTTCTTTCTAGTTTTTTTCCCCCTGCTCCTTCTCTTTCCCTCCGTCTCGCCTGGCTTCTCTAAGTTTTAACCATCTCTTTCCGTCTCTACTGCTCCCCAATTTCCCATTCCTTGATTATTGTTTTTCTCTCAGCTTTTTATAGGTATCTTTTTTTTAAGTGTGAACCATATGCACAGATGGGTATTTTATCTAGATCAATAATTTTCTCCGGTGTGCCACAAAAATTTTTAAAGAACATTCATTAAATTATTTTTGAAAGAAGTTCAAAGCACAGTAACTATATTCTTTTTTTCCTCTTTCTTTTGATCAACATAATCTAAGTGTGCTGTGGAAGTTGAACTATAGGTTCAAGTGTCCCACAAGATATCAATAGTTGAAAAACACTGATCTAGATTTGTAATACTAACAACAATATCTTTATGGAAAAGAAAACGGAGGCTTAGCCTTTTTGCCAAGCTCACATGATAAGGGCAGAGGCCAAGTGGAACCCAGGTCAGTCTCATGTACCCAAATCAAGCATATATATGTCCATCTTCCTTCCAAAACAATTTTCTGTTAGTGATCAATTGTGCCTGAAATTCTTCAGATAGACTCTGGAAAGGTAAGATGGCTATGTATTCTTTTATAAAAGATACAAGTAATTGAGAAACAAATAGCTAAAACTTGCAAAATCTGCAGGAAGAAACTTCTGGGGCCTTTGGAATTTTTTTGCCAAGTACCAACATCTCTTCAAAGGCAAGGAACAGCCATTACAATAAATGCGACTAGGAAGTAAAAGGAACAAACAATGTAGTGATTGCTGTGGAGAAACCATAGCTATTTTCATTTTGATAATGACCTCTAATCTTCCCAGAGGGATTTGGAGCATGTGTATTATTTTAAAACCCTTTTTGAACTTCGCCATTTTCATTGTCTTTACAAGGGCAGCTATAATGAAAGGGATAACTCTCTTAGCTGCAGAGAGTGGAATAATTAAATGTGTTTACCTGCTGACTAGAAACAAAAGGGTGAACCACCTCTGGTGTTTTTGAAGTTTTTTTTTTTTGGATGCTGCTTGGAATGTTATACTTTTGATTTTGTTAGTTTAGCTGAAGTCAATCATAATGATGTAAATTCAGAATGAAATATAATTCCTATTGCCATTCAAACTTAATAATATTTACCTACCCAATAACGGTGGACAATTGATTTTGGAATCATACTCAAGTTAAAGTAGTTATTGAGTCAGGCTGAAGTAGACATTAATAACCCGATGAAGAGAACTAACAAAGCAAATTCTTTGTTTCTGTTTTTGGCTCCCCTTATCTGGCAGTAAAATTTCTCTTAAGTCAGAGGAAAGAATTGACATGTCAGTTCTCTTTAAAACTTAATGTAGGACCATTTGGATTTTGAAATTATAGAGCTTAATGTTTTACTTAATTTTGACTGCCCAAATTGAACCTAGGGCAGTGGTTCTCAACCTGTGGGTCGTGACCCACAGGAACTGTATTAAAGAGTCACAGCATCTGGAATGTTGAGAACCACTGACCTAGGGCAACAACCAGGGGAAAGGCTAACCTCACCATGCTGACTCCCCAGGCCTCATCCCAGAGTTAAAAATTATATAGTAGCCAACTTCACCCCTAAGATGCAGCTGCTGAGGGCTTCCTGTGGAGTCCCTGACTAAGGATGAAGGGGAAACATGTCTCTTATAAATGTGACAAAGTAATATTACATTCTTTGAAAGTCCTGAAATTGGGCTAAATTATATCCTGCCCAACAAACATTAGGTCAGCATTTACCATGTGCCAGGCAGTAAACTAGGTAGTGAGGATACAGAACTAAATAGAGCACAGTTCTGGTCTTCGATGAGTTTCTTTCTTTTTTTTTTTTTTTTTGGCTGGGGCTGGGTTTGAACCCGCCACCTCCAGCATATGGGGCTGGTGCCCTACCCTTTTGAGCCACAGGTGCCACCCCTCAATGAGTTTCTTTCTCCAGCAAGAAAATTAGAGATGGCTGGACTTTTATAATGAATTGGAATTGTAAGGAACAAAATGTTGATTGCATTCTTTTGTTGGTAAAAATAATAAATTCAAATTTGAAATGGTCAATTGCTCATCATCCATAATTTTTGGCTGTTACGAAAAGAGCCGTTATGATCAGCTTTTATATGTCTTTGTGTGGACATACATTTTCATTTCTTTTGGGTAAATACCTTGAAATGGAATTTCCAGATCACATGACGTGTATAGGCTTAAATGTATGAGAAACTACTTCCAAAGTGGTTGTCTGGTTTTATGCTTTTAGCTTGCAATTTATGAGAATACCAGTTACTCCCCAAGGTTTCCAGCACTTGGTAATATTAGTCATTCTGATTCTTGGTTAGTGTAGCTATTCTAGTGGGTGTGCAGAGGTATTTCCTTGTGGTTTTAATTTGCATTTCCAGATGACCATTGATGTTGAGTATCTTCTTCTGTGCCCATTGGCCATTCATGTGTCTTATTTTTTAGAGTGTCTTTTGCCCATTTAAAAATTGTATTGTTTGTCTTTTAATTATTGAATTGTAGAATTCTTTATATATTTAGGGTATACGTACTTTGCCATTTATGTGAATTGTGAATATTTGGTTCCAGTCTGTGTGTGTCTTTTTTTGGGATCCTCCCTACTAAGTCTGTGTCTTAACTTTTCGTTTTATCAATGGTTTTTCTCAGGAAATGAAACTGTTTAAAGTCTAATTTATCATTTTTGCATTTATGATTTCTGCCTTTTATGTTCTACCTAAGAAATTTCAGCTTCCTTCAAAGTCACAAAAATTTCTCTCGTGTTTTCTTACACAAGTTTACTTATATTTTGGATTCACTTTTTAAAATTTTTATTTTGGATTAACTTTTGTGTATAATGTGAAGTAAGGGTCAAGTTTCCTGTTTCTCTATAACGATGGATTTCTAGTAGTTTCAGCACCTGTTATTGAAAACTCTATATTCCCTTTGATGAATTTCCTTGGCACCTTTGTTGAAATGGTACCATATATTTATGGTTCTATTTCTGGGCTCTTTGTTCAGGTCAATTGGTCTGTACATCTGCCCTTATGCCAATACTAGACTACCTTGAGTACTTAGGTTTGTAGTAAGTTATGATATCAGATAATATAGTAAGTCCTCCAATCTTTTTTCTTTAGAAAATTCTGATATTCTTGGTTCATTGCACTTCATTTTCATTTTAGAATAAACTTGTCAATTTCTACAAAAAGCTGGCTAGAATTTTGATTGAGATGATTAAATTTGCAGATTGATTTAAGGAGAATTGACATCTTAACAGTATTGAGTCTTTCAATCTTTACATATATTATGTACCCCATTTATCTAAATCTTTTCTTGGTTTATTTCAGCAATGCTTAATCATTTATAGTTGTAGATCTTGCATATATTTTTAAAACTTATTCTTAAATGCTTTATGTGTTTGGATGGTATTGTATAGGGTATGGTTTTTATATCTCAGTTTTTAATTAGCTCATTGCTAGTACATGGAATACCTTAACTTTTGTATATTGATCTTGTATCCTAAGACCCTGCTAAATCACTTTTTGGCTCTTTTTGCAGATCTTTTGTAGATTTCCTGGGAATTTTTACATACACGATCATGCTGTTTACAGATAGCCACTTTTAATTTCTCCTTTCTAATCTGTGTATGTCTTTTCCCTTTTCCTTTTCTTGTTGTACTGTCTAAGGTCTCTACTACAATGTTGGATAGGAGAGATGAGAATGGGCATCTTGTCTTGTTTACTAATTGGGGGAAAAGCATTGCATTTCTCACTACTAAGTATAATATTAGATCTATATCTGTACCTATAGAGAGATATATACCCATTTTGTAGATGCCATCTGTCAAGTTGCTAACCTGCTGAGGATGAATTGATTTTTTTAAATATAAATGGGTGTTGAAATTTGCCAAATTCATTTTTTATCTACTGAAAAGATGTATTTCTGTTTTCCTTTTTAGTCTTTTGATATGATGAGTTTCATGATTGATTTTTCATCAAATCACCATTATTTTCTTTCATAAATTCTACTTGGCCATTGTTGTGGATAATTTTATGTGTTGGCCTGCCTGGGTTAAAAGGGATGCCCAGAAAGCTGGTAAAACATTATTTTGGGATGTGTCTGTGAGGGTGTTTTAGAAGAGATCACCATTTGAATCAGTAGACCGAGTAAAGGTCTGCTCTGACCCAGGTGAGCTGCTGTTCTCCTCTCCATTGAGGGCCTGAATAGGACAAAAAGGCAGGGGAAGGATAAATTCTGTCTCTTCTTTTTGAGCTGGGACCTTTATCTTCTCCTGCTTTTGGACATCAGAGCTCCTTGTTCTGTGGCTCTTGCACTTCAGGATTAATACCAGTGTCCTCCTCCACCCCCAGTTCTCAGGACTTTGGCCCTGGACTAGAAGTTACACCATTGGCTCCCCCGGTTCTCAAGCCTTCACACTCAGACTGCATTATACCACTGGATTTCCTGGTTCTTTAGCTTGGGGACGGCATATATACAGGGTGTCCATAAAGTTTGTGTGCAGTTTAAAACAGTTGTAAATTTTAAATTGTACATGAACTTTATGGACACCCTGTGTATATGCATATGTTTATATATACATACGTGTGTGTGTATATATATATAACATATGTATATATATATATTTTTTTTTTAATAGGCAGAGACTTACTTTGTCACCCTTGGTAGAGTGCCGTGATGTCACAGCTCACAGCAACCTCCAGCTCTTGGGCTTAGGTGATTCTCTTGCCTCAGCCTCCCGAGTAGCTGGGACTACAGGCACCTGCCACAACACCTGGCTATTTTTTGTTGCAGTTTGGCTGGGGCTGGGTTCAAACCCGCCACCTTTGTTATATGGAGCTGATGCCCTACCTACTGAGACACAGGCTGCTGCCAGGCTCTTGAATCTTCATGTTCCTTAGGGTCCTTCTTTTCTCATTTGACATGAAGCTCAAGCAGTGTCATTTAGTGTCAAAGCTTTAGCTGCCAACTATATCTTCACATTGCCAGGTCCACTTTTTCAGCCCAGGCTCCTCTTTTGAGTTCCAAAGTTGTATTTTTCTGTTGCTTATGGCATAGCTCCTCTTTGAGTTTCTATAAGGCTTCAGCTCCATGTGTATGATCTTTTGGTCAGAGTAGATCAGAGCAGATACAGTTGTGTCCTATTTCAGTGGAATGGAATCAGTATTCATCTCATTGCCCAAATTTCATTTTTGAATTCTCCCTGCCTTCACCTGCTCCTGGATCTCACTTATTGTTTTTATTATTTTTAGAAGTTCTTAAATCCATTACCTTTCTTTTTATTATGCAATGTTCCAAATTTATAACATGTATACACACACAGAGTTTAAAGAATAATTCAACTCTCAAGTTAAGAAACACACTATTTTAGGACGTCCCCTCCATTCTGGCATCTTTCTTCCTTCTCCCATCAGAGGTAACTACTGTCTCAATTTTTGTTTTAATCATTCCCTCGCTTTTATGTGTATTTATAATTATACCACTTGGGTAAGTACTATTTAAAGATAGTTATTGAAACAGTAACAAGAATAAACACACTTGTGCAAGGAAAAGGCAGTAGATGATGCTCTCAGCAGAAGACAGACTGAACAGTCTTAGTTGCCGTGAGTCTTTAAGGGCTGACAGGGGGCTTCCTACACTAGGTTGGACAACCAAGTTCATGAACTCATCCGAGAAAAAGTGCTACATAATTCATTGCTGAATATACCTCACTGCAGTCACCTTTGAAGTACTCATCTTGGGGCCATCTGGTATCTTAGACAAAGGTGTTTCTCAGCCAGTCCTCTTCGCAAAGCCCTGGCTGTCTCTTAGTTGTAGTAACTTTTCCTGCCTCCTTTGCCCTTTCTCGCCAAGGAGTGGGAATCAAGACTCAGAGTGATCAGCCCCAGAGCAGGCCACTAACCCTTGAGGTTTATTTCCAGCTATTGTTACTATAATAATATCATAACTGATTTCTTAGCCTTAGTCCCTTTGAATCCATTCTTCATTCAACCACTAAGAAATGATTTTTAAAAGTCTACAATGGCTTCTCACTGTCTATAGGATAACACGGAAGCCCACGGATTGAGCTGGGCCTGAGATATTGTTCCCCTCAGCCCCTTTAATGTATTTCCTTTCCCTGGCATCCTATCATGATGTACTGCCAGTGTGAGTTTTAGCGCTCATACGGCTACACCACGCAGAGGCTACCTGTACTTAACCTACACATGGTCATGGGGTTCTCATCATTCTCGTTGGCCTGTTGGTGGATGATCCACATCGAAAACCTCATTTTTGAGTTTGCTTACTGGGACCACTTCTAGCACCAATAGTCTCAGATGGAGTTCCCCAAGAAGCAGACTGTGAATGTGGAGTGCTCTTGGGCAGAATACCCATCAGAGAGGAGGCAGGATTGGACAGTGGGAGAAGCTGAACCATAAGGGAGTGTGGCACAGGCCACAGCTGATCCCACAGGGAGCTGGTGGACTGGGCTGGCCCCTCAGAGTTGTCATCTAGTATTAAGGTAATGGAGAAGAACCTCTGTATCCACCCTGTAGTCATTGGTTGTGGCCTCCCTTGCAAAGGTGCCTTCACCTTGGGTGTGGCTCCCTTTGGAGGAAGCAACTAAAGCTGACAGAGGAACTCAGCTGTATCCAGCAGCAGCCAGCACTTGGCAGCTGGTAGGATGAGCGCCTTGTCCCGGCAGGGAGTCAAACAGCAGCCGTGCCTTCCCCTCCCATACCCAATGCCCTGTATATGAAGCCCCTGCCTCATTCTAGGTCCCCTCTGCTACTCCCTCTCCCACATACACAGCCCGACTATCCTAAACTGCTTCTAGCCTGTACGTGGGCCATAGATTCTCTTCCTTCTGAAACTCATGCTGCTCCATCTACCTAAAACACCTTTTCCCTATTGTTGGAATGACAGATTCCTACTGGTCTTTTAATCTATCATGTCTGAGGTCACAGTTACTCCTCTGACTTCCACTCCCACCACACTTTGAGTTTAGAGTCCCTTAAATTTGCCTTCAAATCCCATGCACGCACAACAGAACTTACCCCATTGTCCTGAGACTGCAAACTGCTCTCTCCCCCACCCCTTTCAGACTAGCTGGCATCTTGCTTATCTCTGAATGCACAGCACTTCACACACTTGGAACATGGTAGAGCCCTCACAGTGTTTGTTAAAGACATTAACTATTAGTGTCATTGCTAAGGTACATATGATATAATTTTTGAAATATTCTCATTTGTTGGTTTTACATTTCTACCAAGAAATGATGCTCACATAAAAATACATGGTACTTACTGAGCCCCAACTATGTACTTGGCCCTGTACTTAAAGAATTTATGTAATTACCTCACTTATCATAGTTTCTGGCCTCTCAGAGGGAAACAAATTTTAAGTGATAATCATTTATTATTCACAAGAGTTTAGAGAAAATGTAGACATATGAATCGACTAATGACCCTTTCTGGCTGTAAGTATTAATGTCCTTCATTCCTTTTAGACTGACTATAGCCGTATCCACCTTTCTATAAGCCAGTGCTTCTAGAAATTTAAAATGCATTTTCACTGACTGGCAATCTCTTCAGAATGCATATTCTCTCTCTCTTTTTTTTCTTCTGAGATAAACTGTCCCTCTCTCACCCAGGCTATAGTGCCGTGGCCTCTGCCTAGCTCACAGCAACCTCAAACTACTGGGCCCAAGGTGTCCTTCTATCTCGGCCTCATTAGTAGCTGGACCTACTATAGGTACCTGTCACAACATCTGGCTAATTTTTCTATTTTTGGTAGAGAGTGGTCTCACTCTTGCTCAGGCTGGTCTTAAGTTCCTAAGCCCCAGGATCCTCCCAACTTGGCCTCCTAGAGTGCTAGGATTATAGATGTGAACAACCACGCCTGGCAAAGAATGCAGATTCTGAATCAGTTAGTCTGGTGTGGAGCCTGCGATCTTGCATTTCTGACAATTTTATAGGTATTGCCATCCTTGTTAGCCAAGGACCACACCTAGAGCAGCAACACTCTAAGATGCTTTTAAAAGTTTTACTACATGTTTTGATAGGCTTATCAAAGATCAAATGATGGGAAGTATCAGGTTCATCTCTTGGTTCTCAATTCTGTTCCATATATCTACCTCTCTATTTTTGTGCCAATACCATGTTGTTTTGATCACTATAGATTTATAGTATAGTTTGAAATCTGGTAGTGTGATTCCTTCTGATTTGTTTTCATTTCTGAGTAATGTCTGGCTATTTGAGGGTTTTTCTGGTTCCATGTAAAACAATGTACTATTTTTTGCAGATCTTTAAAGTATGTCAGTGGTGCTTTGATAGGGATTGCATTAAATTTGTCAATTGCTTTTGGTAATATGGACATTTTAACAATGTTGATTCTTCCTAGCCATGAGCATGGTGTGTTTTGCCATTTGTTAACATCTTCAGCTATTTCTTTTCTCAGAGTTTCATAATTCTCTTTATAGAGATCTTTCACATCTTTTCTTAGGTAAATTCCCAAATATTTCATGTTCTTTGGCACAATTGTAAAGGGAATAGAGTCCTTGACTATTTTTTTCAGCTTGACTATTATTGGTATATATAAAAGCTACTGATTTGTGAGTATTGATTTGTATCCTGAGATGCTACTATATTCCTTGATCACTTCTAAGAGTTTTGTGACTGAGTCCCTGGGTTTTTCCATGTATAAAATCATATCATCTGTGAAGAGTGTAAGTTTGATCTCCTCTGACCCTTTGTGGATCCCCTTGATTGCCTTCTTTTGCCTGATTGTGATGGCTAAGACTTCTATTACAATGTTAAAAAGCAGTGGAGACAATGGGCAACCTTGCCTGGTTCCTGATCTGAGTGTAAGTGTTTTAGAAATGCAAATCAAAACCACTTTGAGATACTATCTAACTCCCATAAGACTGGCTCACATAACAAAATCCCACAACTACAGATGTTAGCATGGATGTGGAGAAAAGGGAATACTTCTGCACTGCTGGTGGGAGTGCAAGCTAATACGTCCCTTTTGGAAAGAAGTATGGAAAATAGTCAGGGATCTGAAAGTAGACCTGTCATTTGATCCTGCAATTTCTCTACTACGTGCATATCCAAAAGACCAAACATGACTTTATAACAAAGATATTTGCACCAGATTGTTTGCTGTAGCTCAATTCATATTAGCCAAGTCATGGAAGAAGCCCAAGTGCCCATCAACCCATGAATGGATTAATAAATTGTGGTATATGTGTACCATGGAATATTATGCAGCCTTCAGAAAAGATAGAGACTTTACCTCTTTTACATTTACATGGATGGAGCTGGAACATATTCTTCTTAGTAAAGTATCTCAAGAATGGATGAAAAAATATCCCATATACTCAGTGCTATTATGAAACCATTTTACAATCACACTTTCATCTAAAGAACAGATCACAACTATAGCCTAAGATGAAGGAGGGAGGAGGGGGGATGGGAAAGGAGGGGGAGGTCAGATCCAGGGAGGGTGAATGGTGGGATCACACCAATGGTACATAATGCAAGTGTACATGTTGGATCTATTAGTATAGAGTATAAATGTTTTAACACAATAACTAAGTAAACGAGATGAGGTATATATTAACCAGTGTGATGTAAGCATTCCTAATTCTATGTGAAATCAGCATATTGTACCCCATAAATGCATTAATATATAAAAAATAAAATAAAATAAACTGTGTTAATATAAAAAAAATTTTACTACATGTGAGTCACCTATGTTTTGTAGATAAAAGTTCCTAGTCTACTTCCTTGTTTATTTTTCCTGGGAGTACTTTAAAAATAAACCTCATTTTTTGGTCAGATTGTGAGCACTGAATCTAAGACATCATCCCTTACCTCTTTTGACACCCAAATACTAAGTACTTAAAGTAACTTGTCACCACTCATACCAAGAACAACTCCAATATCCAAATTCTTCAAATAAATCTTATGATGAATTAATATCTTTAGTTGATGAATAGAATATTCATTATTTATAATGTTCAGAATTAATGAATTTAGTAATGAAGAAAGAAGTCTTTAGTTTCTTCCTTCTCCCTTGTAGACTCAGCATAAATTTGTCTTAACCATTTGAATAGTTTTTCAATTATACAGTTATCGCCAGCATAGATTTTTTTGTCTCTGGTTCTTAAGTCTTAGTGACCCTTAATGAAAGATCACTGTGAAAGTGACAGAGCTCTTAGGGAAGGAAATAATGATTATTACTTGTAGGGGTGGAAATGGAGTGAGTATTAGTAATGGGCAACTGGCCTTGCCAGAGGCACTTGCTTGGAGGAAAAGGAAGATGCAAAGCTATTGAGTTACTGAGATTGCTTTATCTCCTTGGGATGAAAAATGATCAAATGTGAGACTTTCTAGCTCAAAGTTGGACAAAGCTACCAGTGAATTTATCTCTAGAAAAAATGTTTGCTCTGATTCCTGGTCCTCAAAGAACACTCTCGAAACTAGGATCAACTCACAGTTAAATGATTAAGGGCATTCTTTTCTTCATTTGATTCTAATCTACATCATAGCAGAAAACTATTTACTTAGAAGACTTTAGGTTCGAGGGACAGCTCTGCTTTGGCTGGAGTCCTGGAAATGGAGAACTCCTTGAGAGGTCTTCACTGGGTAGTGTCCTGGATAAATAATGACAGCAGCAGTGCTGACCACAACATAAACTTCATCCACATTTTGGGCTGAGGATACACTGAAACCCTCTGTCTGATGTGGAGGAAGAATGGGGCCATGGGTAAAGGGGGCAGGGACAGCAGTGCTGGCTAAACAAGATGGCAGGAGGGAAGAAATATGCCTGTTCCTAGAGAAGTTTGACTGTAAAGGAAGAAATCATTCTGCGGAGTCAGCCAGAGCCTGCAGCAAAGCCTGCATTGTAAATGAAGAGTGGCTGGTTCTGGAGGATGTTGCTTAAGCTGTCCTTACCTTACCCTCACAATGCCTCTGGGCCCAGGGACTTCTGAGGAGCAGACGTTGAATGGGGGAAGTTGATAGCATCATGGGGTTCCAGCAAGACTACCACACCCCTCCCCCACATTGTAAACACAACATACATCAGAGGAAAGGGGAAGCATCCTTACAGATTTTCATTGACTGTACCTGGCTTGAGAAGGCCAGAGGGAATATCCTGGTTTGATGTGAGGGCCCCTGAAGGCCAGGGCAGGCTCTTGCTTGCAAAATACTGGCTCAGCTCACTTACACTCCATGAGATGAAGCCAAGTAAAAAAGAAACAATGACCAGAAGGTGACATCCCAGAGGTGGGCCTCAGGTCATAGAGAAGGGAAGCAGGAGTGGGTAGGGCCTGGAGCAGGGAGGCCTGGAAAGTGACTCTGGGGAATGACACTGTGAGGGACCTGGGCATCCCAAGGACCCATGGAGGAGAGAGGAGGAGAGCTGAGGGGAGCTCAGGCATTGCCGGTGGGGATTGCTGTGGGCTACCAACAGGAGAAAGCAGTCATAAAATTTCTCTGAATACTTTGTGAAATGGAAAATGGAGGTGAGATGACTTTGAGAGAAAGTAAGAGCGTAGGCAGATGGGACGGCCTTGGCCATCACGCAGTAGGTGCATCTGGGGAAAGAGAGGGAAATAGCTGTGATTCTAAAAGTGAGGTCCTTAGAGGCAGAGAGGCTACAATTTAATGAACACAGATTTTAATAAATAACATTTACCAGGTGTCCAGTCCTGTGTACTATGCTGAAAATTCAAAAATCCCTTGCTCTCAAATGATGTTTCTGGTAGAGAATCATAGCTACAGGTCACAGACTAGATGGTACTTAGATTGATTATAGACTAGTAATAGCACATTTTTCCTGCACATTATCTGGAAACATTATTTCCTTTGAAATACTTTAGGTATGTGAAAATTTAGAAAGGATGGATTGATACCTATGTGCTTGATGCTCAAATTAAGAAACAAAAATCCAACACACAAGTGCCTTGTGTAACCATTCCTGAGACATCTTAGTGAGTCTGTATTTGTCTTTGAGAGTCTGGGGCTGGAAGTCTATCTTATAGGACCTGAACATGTGCAAACTCCTTGATGAATTAGAACTGGGGTGGGTGAAGGGGCTAGGAAATAAGAAGGGCAGTCCCAAAATACCTAACTAGAGGAACTTCTCCTCTTTAGGATAGAGTCGTGTTCTAAGAACTTGGCTGCCTGGAGACCTCCTGTCCAATATGAGTATTGGGACTTGATCTTTTCTGAGGCCGACAATTTGGAATAATCCAGGGCATAAAAGAACACTTAGCCACCCCCTAAGCAGGCCTAAGTTGCTTATCTATGTTAGAAAATAGGAACTTTCAAAAGGAACAATTGTCTCTCTTTGAAGAAACTGTCAGCGGAAAAGCTTTTAAAAATAATTTTCTCGTGAAATGCATAATACTCTTATGCATAACTCTCTGACACTGCTGTTTAGCAGCCTTTTCCATTTGTATGAGCTCTGGAATATGAAACATTTCTTGTGAAGACTCGGAAAATAGCTTACTTATCACATTGTGCCTGTCAGCTGCACGGTGGGAGCCAGCCCTGGCACAGGGGTGCTGCAGGCAAGGCCAGCTCCCCGTGGAGTGTGTGCGCTGCTGAGCTCAGGGCCTTTAGAAGTTCTGGTGCCTGAGGGTTTAAAAAGGGAGCAGACGGCTGAGCAGGATTTTTCTTTCTAGCAATCTGCCTGCCTTTCATCCCCAGGCTTCTCATGGGAGAATAGTTCTGTTGGGTCCTCTGGGCTGGGAAGAGCCTGCTTGGGAGGTTCCACGGGAGAATAACACCGATCCTGGACAACACAGATCTCTCATTTTTGGCTGTTGTAATTGGCAGCAAGAGGGTGGCTGGAGGATTCCAGAAAGGTTCATCAGGTCCTAGGACCAACACTAGGCTTGATCATTTGGGTAAATGCCCCCAGATTTGGTGAAAATAGTAGGAGACTACTATTATCAAGCACTTAACTACACACACACACACACACATTTACACACGTATTGAGCCTTTTCTCTTTTTTCACTCATTATCATATTGATTCTTGATATCATGCCCTAGAAGGTAGATTTATTATTCCCCCCATTAGAAATAAAGAAGAGGTTAAATAACTTACATAGGACCATACAGCCTGAAGTGGCAGGGCTGGGTTTGAAGATAAGTCAGCTGGCTTCAACGTTTGTGTTCTTTTCACTTTGCCAATGATTCTCTAGTTGGTGTGCAGAAGAAGAGTCAGAAACCCAGTCCCTAGCCTTCTGGGATTCTGATTTATTAGGTGTGATGTGTGGCTGCGTTTATAATGTACATGCTAAACACCCTCCGAAGGTGATTTTGATGCCGGCGGTGAAGTACAGTCTTAGTTCATTCATGCCAGTTGTGCTGTTATAACAGATACCACAGACTGGATAATTTATAAATAATAAACATTTATTTTTTATGATTTTCAAGGTTGGGAAGTACAAGATCAAGATGCCAGCAAGTTTGGTGTCAGGTGAGGACTGTTCTGTGCTTTCAAGATGATGCATAGTTACTTACTGCATCCTCCAGAAGAGATGAATGGAGACAGAGGGAGAGAGAGAGGGTACACATGAGAGCACCCTTCAACCTTGAGCCTTTTTATTGAAGTGCTAATCCATTCAATGAGGATGGAGCCCTCATAACTCAGTTACTGCCCTAAAGCCACACCTCTTAATGCTGTTGCATTAGGGATTATGTTTTGATATGAATTCTGGAGGGGATGCTATCTCTCAAACCATAGCAAGTATCACTGCCAGAGATTAAGTGTATATGTCTCCCCAAATTTATATGTTGAAACCCAATTCCCAATGTGATAGTATTCAGAGGTGGGGACTTTGGAAGGTAATTAGGTCATGAGGGTGAAATCTTCATAAAAGACACCCAAGATTGGTCTAGTTAGACTAATGGTGGAATTAGTGCCCTTATAAAAGAGACCCCACCTAGCTCCCTCACTCCTTCTGCCTCATGACAACATAGTAAGAAGATGGCCATGTGTGAACCAGCAAGCCTTCATCAGCCACCAGATTGGCTATGCCTGATCTTGGACTTGCCAGCCTCCAGCACTATGAGAAATAAATTGTTGTTTATAAGACACTCAGGCTAGGAAATTGTGCTATAGCATCCTGAATGGAGCAACACAACCATACTTTAAGAAACATTGGAGTGTGGCTGTGCCAATGGCTGTGCTGTTTCCTGAGCCTGCAGAGCCATGTAGGAGCAGAGAAACTATCAAAGACAAGGTTTACTAATCCACATGGGTTACTTTCCTTGTCCAAGAGATCCATGAGAGGCATGCTTCAGCATCCTCAGTGGTTTGGGTTCCCAGGTTGGGTTGGCACATATGTGTGTCCCTAGTGTGGGCCTCTGGGTCTGCTGAAGAGAAGCTTAAAGATCAAGGTGTTTTCTGCCACTTCTCTGCTGTTTCATCCAATAGAAGTTCTGAGTTTCAGCCAATGAGAACAAGGTTTCCTTGGCCTTCCTGAATACAATTTGTTTCAGTTTTGCATTCATGTATTATAAATGGTTGGAATTAAACTGATTTTGGGCAGGATACATAACCCTTGGTTTCTTGGTGACACACTTCCAAGGGCACATTTCCCAACCCCTACTGGGGAGCCAGGGGACAATTCCTATCTTAAAACATGGCCTGTGAGGAAAGATAGGGCAAATCAACCCTTTTGGCTCTGGCCCAAAGTAAATTCTAAATAAATATCAATTGAGTGATTTCTCTTAGAAAATAATTTGCAGTCTCTCACCCTGAGCATGGAGGAAAAGTCAAATTGTTAGGGGCCCCATCTCCCCTTCTTTTGCGCTCCTTTGCTTCATGGCACTAGCCCTTGTTTTCTTCCTCAATGCTGAGGGTCTTCATGCTCATAGGGGACCCTCCTGAGATGGGGGAGGTGAGGAAGGGAAGAGACACCTTCAACCCTACACTCATTAAGAGATTCTGGGGTTTCTTGGGTTGCATAACAGAATTAGGAAAATTCTCCTCAAGTTCAAACACTCGAATTCTATGAGTTTTCACTCTGACATATAAAAGATGTGGCTGCAAAGCCACCTATTGAGAAGATCTGGATGACTAAGAAAACTTCTATTCAAAGCTCACTATGTGTCTAATTTCCAGAAGATCTTGAGGTCAAAAGATTTGTCAGCTAATTCAAGAATGAAATGGCCATAATTTACTGTGCTCTGCTGGAGACATTCTCATTTTAAAGGTGAGGTTCATGAGAAAAAGAGACAATATACTACCAAAAGCATTTCAGGAAATGATGGCAAACAAGATCAAAGACCTTGGCAGGAGTTGCCTAACAACTCTATTGTGGGCTGCAAGTGTTGTGAGACTTTGTGCATAGTTAAGCCTGTCTGGAGGCTCCAGGTGAGATTGGAGCCTGAATCTGAACCCTGGTTACAGCAGTCACCTCTGCAGCCATCTGATAAGGGAGATTCCTATCTATAAAGGGTCTCCTCCTCAGAGTGACTTCTCTGTGACAGTCTGGTGCTATGGGTCCCCAGTTGGTTCCACAGAAGTCATCCAAGTAATTTCCAATGCATTAGAGCAATGGTTCTCAACTGGAGCCAATCCCCCCCATGCCCTGTCCCCTTCTCCTGCAAAAGAACATTTGGCACCATCTGGAGATATTTCTGGTTGTCATAACTGGGGCAGAGCATCTAGTGTGGAGTGGCCACGGATGCTGCCACACACACTGCAGTGCACAGGACAGTCCCCCACAGCAAAGAGCTATATCTAATTCAATGTCAATAGTGTTGGAATGGAGAGATGTACCAGCAGAGCCTACTGGAGGAGATTAGCACACATTTCATATGCCTGGGCAGTGGGGACAAGAGAGTGTCTGCATTAGTGCTGGGGTGAGATTCTGCCTCCTTTGTCCCTCAGGGGCCTTAGGAGCAGTTTGAGCTCTCTGGGAAAAAACCCTGCTTACCATTTGCCCTTTAAGGATAATCAGGGAAAACTACAGTCCAGCCTGTCCCTTCCTGCCTTTCCCCCAGGACACCAGGGAGGAGGGAATACGTTCCTGCTCTCAGGCCTGTGTACGCTGAACCAACTGAAACAGCTGTGGGCAGGTTGTGCCTGGGCTGGGAGTGTCCCTCCTCTGTCCTTCTCGTGTGTTCTTTCCTAGAGAGAGCCCTTAGCCTGCAGTGTTCAGGAGGTTTCAGTCATAGTTATGTTCATGGGTTTCAGCACAGGGTTTGACACCGGGAGGCCATTCAATGCCTATCAAACAAATGAATGAAGGAAAGGATGCCTGCGAGGCTTGAGTATTTCTCGGATGTTCTCCCTCCAGACTCTTAAGAGCAACTCCTGGTCAAAGAGAGACTCTCTGATAGCAAAAATGGGGCAGGCGCTCATTTCCCCTCCTGCTGCAGCCTGGGTCAGTGAGTGCCCCTTACCTCACTCACACACAGGCCTTGTAGCTCTGTGCTCAGACGTGTCTGCTCCTGCGTCCTGCTCCCCTACTTCTAGGCAGTTCAAGGGTAATCAACTGGCTCAACCTCAGTGAGCTTCTGTTTCCACATCTGCAGTTAAGAAATAGCAATTCTCTGCTTAGTTCTTAAAGTTTTAGAGCAGTGATTTTCAACTGGTTTGCCGTGGCATACTGGTATGCCATGAAAAATTTTAAAGATCATTAATAAATTGTTTTCTTTTTTTATTTCTTATAGCATAACTGTGTACATTAATGCAATCATGGGGTACAATGTGCTGTTTTCATGTACATTTTGAAATACTCTCATCAAACTGGTCAATTAAATTGTTTTCAAAAGAAGTTCAAAGCACAGTAAGTGCTTTATTTTTACTCTTCCTTTTGCTCAACATAATTCAAGTATTCCACGGAAGTTTAACAATACATTCAAGTGCGCTGGCAGATAAAAAAGGTTGGAAAACACTGTTTTAGAGGATTACATACAATAATGCATGATGAGTAAATATGGTCAAGAGATTTTCTCAAGAAACTTGTAGACAGGAGGTCAAATAGTAGGCTAAACGAGCAAAATAGAATAGCATAAGTGTCCCAGTAGAAAGGTAAATGAAATAATATATGAAAACATCTAGCATAATGCCTGGAACTTGAGAGGGATTCACAAAGGTTAGTTCTCTTCTTTCCATGAAAAATACCATGAAACTACATAAGAGGGATGAATATGGGAAAAAAATTAGGTGGATATTTTGAGTTATAACAGGAGGAAGTTAATAAATTTACATGTGAGAACCTCTATTTGCTCCATGTCATAGAGCACAATGTCATTTCCAGAGGGAGCGAAGGAAATGGACAAGAGTTGGACATGGGAGAGAGGAGGGAGAGTTTGGGAAGTTGACGTGGGAAATGGCAAAAGGAATCAAATGGGAACGAGAACACACAGAGTCCTTCTAGACTCTTTTCTTCCTTTTCTTTAGAGAAAACTCAGGCCTTTTTTTTAGTTTTCTACTTCAGTGTGGATCCATGGTGGGGAGGCAGCCCCCATGCAAGTTGGGCACGTGAGCTGTCATGCGGGTAGGGACTTTGATAGCTTTGGTGAACATGTAGGTAGATTAGCAGGGTCTGGGGTGATTGAAGAGGAATGTGGGTCCAGGAGGTAGGCAGCAGAGGAGGAAGAGGAGCCCAGGGATGGGATTCTGAGGAGAAAGGGGGGGACGGAGCAGGACAAGCAGAAGGACAGGAAGGGGGCTCAGGTGAGAGTATGGTAGAGTTCATAGTTTCGCAGAAGTGCATGTTCTAGGTGGTAAGATGTTCCACAGTGAGGGTGTGTGAATGGGGTGCTGAAGGACAGGTGAAGGTTGTTGGAGAAGAAGAGACTGAGGTTTTGATTGTCTTTACCGAGGGTGATGTGGGAGGTGAGGTAGACTGAAAACAGCGTCATGTAAGAAGTCCTCGCCACCTGTTCATGGATAGCATGTGACACCCCCCAAGGTATGTTGAAGTCTCAACCCCCAGCACCTCACGGTGTGACCTTATGTGTCAATAGGGTCATTGTAGGTACAAGTAGGTAAGTAAAGTTGAGGTCATACTGGAGTAGGTGGTCCCCAATCCAATGTGATTGGTGTCCTTAACCGAGAAAAAGCCATGTGAAGACACAGGGACACACAGAGAGGAGATGACCTTATGAAAGATGGAAGGGACGCACCTGCCAGCTGAGGAATGCTAAGGATTGCAGGCAAACATTAGAACCTGAAAGAGGCAAGGAAGGACTCTCCCCTACAGGCGGCAGAGGCAACACAGCCCTACTGACCCTGGATTTTAGAATTGTACCTCCAAAGCTGTAGAAGGACAGCTTTCTGTTACTTTGAGCCAACTACTATGTGGTAGGTTGTTACAGCAGCCCTTGGAAACTAAGACATCTCCCTTCTTCCTTGGTCCAACCCCACCTCGGTCAATCCCAGCTCCACCAGCCAAGCCTTTCCCCCTCCTGGCCATACTGACCTCCTCTGCCTTCCTTCTCAGAATTCCAAGTGCACTTCAAGTCTGGCACAGCTACACATTATCTCACATGCAATTTCAGTATTATGATTTCCTTCAACTTGTTGCAAGATTGGCCTTTACCTAAGGTATGGGCACCCACCTACCTAAATTCCTCACACTGCCTAAGGCAGTGCTCAGCAGTTAATAGCTGCTTGCTCTCTACTTGCAAACATCTTCCTGGCAGTTCTGTAATATAGTTTAAAATTGATCCCCTCATCTGGGTCACTTACAATGCACTTTTCTGGGGCACCACTATCCTGCTGGGTTTTAACCCTGATGGGCTTTCTTGGCTCATTATAGAAAACTATAAAATGCACGAAAAGTCATAATGTATATATTTTTTTAGATGTGAACAATTTTTTAACCATGAAAACTATTAAAGTAACATTCACATTATCAAATAAGAGTATGTCTATTATAAAGTGCTTTGACTCTGAGGTTCTCTATGGAGTCATCAGTTAACTTCTTCTTATTTTTTTTCAAAGTCTCAAAATATTGACAATTAATATTTATAAATAAAAGACAATTTCAAAAAAATGGATCATGCCAAATCTTATAGACAATAGAAAAAGAAGAAATGTGAATGTTTCTTTCTTTGCATTATTATTATTTCAATGCAGCAATCGTCTGATTTCTTTTCCAAATGTATTTATCTTTGTTTGTTCTTTACCAGGTTTTTGTTTCTAGTCCTTTTCTTAAACATTGTTATTATTATTAAATTTTAAGCCTTTTTAATTTTGTGAAGGCAAAAAATGGAAACTTAATAAACTCATGTATGTAGAAACCCCCCAAAACTATTAAAACATATGTACAGGAGTGTTTAATTTTAAAGAAACCCCCAATGCCAAACTACACACACAACTGATTAAAAGAATGGGAAGAAAGAATCTTCTATTAACACCAGAATTTTTTGGTTGATTTTCAATTGCCTTCTTCCTTAGTGCATCCTTTTAAAAAATATAACCAAAACATTGGATTTCAACTACTTTCTGGGTGCATGTCCACTGTTTAAAATGAGGTACGCTTGTAGTGAGAATGAACAAAACCTAGGAAATGAAGAGGCAGAACCATTGTAATAAATGAAGATATGCAGGTCTGTGCAGGTGCTGTCTTTGGAATTTTAAATGGTACTAGTGATTGTGTCTGGGAAGGGGAATTAGAGAACTAGGGGTCAGAGGGAGGCTTATAACATTATGCAATTTGTATTGTGTTTCTGAGAGAGAGAGAAGAAGGAGGAGGGGCGAGGAAAGGAAGAAGGAAGGGAGGGGACAAAGACTGGAGGACATTTAGAAAGCAAAGATAAGGTTCTTATAAGAATGGATGGTCTAGGCTTGCTTGGGGGGGGGGGGGGGGAAGCTCACCTGCCTGAATGCAGGCGGGGGAGTGCACGAGTGAGAACACACACAGGTGCACATGCCTTTACTGACCAGTCTGCTGTGCTTCAAACAGCCATAGTCTCTCATTGGGCTTTTATGGAGCAAGATGATGTCACTCCTTATGTCAACCCCAGCTGCTCAGGTGGGATTTCTCTGCTGATCTAATTGCCCTGTGTCTGCATCCCAATCCCTCTTCATAGGGTGAATACTACGGGCAGCCTTTGGGGTCCTCGCCCCTCTTTCCTGTGGCATGTCCCCTCCCTAAGCCTTTTTTCCTGCAGTGCACAGCGTGTAGCAGGTAATGGGCTGGCAGCATTTCAGAGCTGGAGAGATACTGAAAACAATGGTTTCCAATCTCCCTGGGTCTGGCAGGACACAGAGGGAGCTTACTTGAGGTCAGGGGCTCCAGAAAATTCATAACCTAGTTAAATTGCACAGCGGGGGCTAGTCTCCAGGGCTTTACCCCCTACTCAGTGAGCTTTCCACAATGTCAGACTGACATCATGCGTGGCACACACTTCCAGCTACACTGGAGTGGTGGACAGGCCAGGGCAGCTTTGTGGACATGTTATAGAGAAGCATGTTTGCAATTCAGACAGCAGCAGAACAAAATTATTGGCAAGAGTCCCTTGAAAAGATCATTATCTTGAATGTGCTGGCTTCCTCCTTTAAAGGAACAATTTGGGGAGCCTCACTGATCACCCATTTGGATTTTAATGCTCCCTGGATTGTTCCTGATTGCATCCATCCCAATCATCCCAATGCCCAGCCCAGAGTAGCATATTGCAAATTTGTGTGATTCAACGCACTGCTTCATCATTTATACAGGAGGAGAAATCCAATCCCTCACTCTGGTTTTACGACCAAACTAAATTCATTTTGAAGAGGAATCCAGATGAAAAGAGGTATCGAAGGACAGAGGAAGGACAGAAACAGAGGCTGTGTGGACCCATCTTCTGCCGTGTGTGCAATGAAAGGAGAGGGATGCAACTAGGCCCAGCCCTGTGCTCTTTGGCCCCTGGTGACACTGGGAAGACAGCCTCGTTGGACTGACTGGGGGAGTGGCAGTGTTTGGGGAAAGAATATGGCTTTGGGGGAGGTGGGTGGCCAGACAGCAGGGCTATCTGTTCTGAGACAGCCTGTGCGAGAAGGGAACACCAGCTGGGACACAAAGCAGTCCAGGAACCAGGAATGTGCGCTGAAAGGCATGAGAATTGGCAAGTGCGGAGTGGACACATGTTGGATAAACACGGGGACACAGATGCACCAAGCACTGCGAGGCAGTGGGGTTGGCCTTCCCTCACCCCTGGTTCCTGAGCAGCTGTAGCAAACACACTCTTCTGTGGCAGAGATTCTGTAGAGATGGTTGTAGCCCAGGGTATCTGTGCTGAAGTTGTAACCCAAGGTCTTTGGCCACTGAGACTCAGGTATGTCATCATTCTCTCAACTCAGTGATAATTTTAGAGAAAACCATTGTCTGTGCCCCGGGGAAATACAAACAGTGTACACAGTGAACTCAGTGTAGGAAAGAAGCTTTTCTCTTTAGTCTTTCCAAGGACTCTTAGAGCCAGAGCCTGAAGAAAGTTCACCTAGTGTAACCTTCATCTTGTTAATGAATTCATTGACCTGCGTGGGAAGGCAGGATCCTGACATTCTCAGAGCTCCCAAACCAGCAGGAGATGGAAGCAGTGGTCAAAGCCTCGCCTTCTTGTTTGAAATTGCATGAGCTTGAATTGCTGTAGTGACCTCCTTACAGGCTCTGCAGGCATTTTGGGGTTCAAGGTTAATCTGTAAAACATCCCTGACCCCAGGGTTGTGCTGTAGGCGCTGGTCATCAGTGCCCTGAGCAGAATGGCAAATCAGGCTGCCGTTTCCTTGGGCCCTTCGGTTTTATTTTCTCAAGCCTTTATTCTCGGTGTCTGGTTTCCTCTTATTTCCTTCTTGCCCCATGCTATTCCCGGTGTCTGAACACCCAGGGGCCATGTCCACCTGGGGAGCCTTCCTTCCCTTGAAGTGTCAGGAGCCAAAATACCACTTCTTTCACTGCAACTCATTTCCCACTAGCAGAGCAGCTCTCTCCCACATGGTGGGGTAGATTCTGTGACCTGGGCAATTTCAAGGGTCAGGCAAATGATTTACATTTAACCCAGTTGGCTCACTCACTCACTCACTGTCTGCTTTGCTGTGTTGCTTTCTAATCGGTTCTACTCTCATGTCAGAAGAGCTGGGGGGGAGGAGGCAGCAACTGGGCAAAAGTATTCAACTCCCCATTGCTGTGAGTGCCAAGGCAGGGGTAGTGCAGACTGTAGCACTGGACCCTGTCATGTCCACTGTGTCTCTGCTGTGCCCTGCACCCACCTACTTCAGCTTCCCTGCAACTAACATGTAGCAAGTCCTGCCATGGGTGGCCACGGCAGGTGGAATTTAGCCAAGAGAATGGTCCTGTCTCCCTATCCACATACCAAGCCCTGGGAAAGGCCCAGAAACTCTCTGGGAGACACCAGAGTGGATCTTGTGACACTGTGTGAACACAACTGGAATCCAGACTCAGATTCTTCTGACCCCTGGAGATGTCCTCCTGGGCCTCAGACCATCTGGTCTCTCCAGGCCCCACGTTCTAGGTTTCTGTCACTCTGGTCTCTGTTTCATATCATACATTTTAAAAATATTTGAGCCAGCATCCACCTCTTCCTTTAGCATTCTCTGCAGCCCATTCTCGTGTGATATTCTTTCTAGATCCAAACTCTCCGCTGTCACTCCAGTACCAACTACTCAAGTCTGCCATGGCAGTAGAATGTGGAGCCACAGACAGTGTGGAAAGGAGTGCATGAGGTTGTGTTCCAATAATGCTATTCATTGGCACTGGAATTTGAGTTTTCTGTAATTTTCATGCCATAAAATATTCACCTTTTGTTTTCTAAAAAATTATTTAGCTGAGTGTGGTGCCTCACACCTCTTATTCCAATGCTTTGGAAGGCTGAGACAGGAGGATTGCTTGAGGCCAGGAATTCAAGACCAACCTAGGCAATAGAGTGTGGTCCTATCTCTACAGACAAAATTGTAGAATTAGCTGGTTTGGTGGCTTATCTCTATAGTCCTAGATACTTGGGAGGCTGAGGCGGGAGCATTGCTTGAAGCCAGGATTCCATGATTGCACCACTGTACTCTGGTTTGGGTGGCAGGCTTGGTTCATGGGACCTAGAGAAACAGGCAGTGGGCCGAATTTGACCTGTATCTTGCCAACCCTGATTTAACCCACAACCATGGGCTGTAATCTTGAGGCACCATCCAAGACTAGTAGCTCCTGTCTGCCTGGGACTTTTCTCTTTCCTAAGCAATTCAGACCTAGTCAGGTAGGTATCACCAATGATAAGAGCTGGAAAGACTTTTTGCTGCTGTAGGTTTAGTCACATTTTAATTTTTCCTTAGAGAACTTGTAGAATTTGTGGAATTATTATTTTTTTCCTCCAGAACAGCTTGATGCATGTGTTAGTTTTATACACGTTACTGCTGCCATAATAACTTACTGTAAATTTACAGACTTAAAATAACATGAGCGTATTATTTTATAGTTGTCAAGGTCAGGCGCCTGGGGTGGCTCCGTGGATTTCTCTGTTCTGGGTTGAGAACTGAGAGGCTGAACCTCTCAGTTCAGAACTGATGAGGCTGAAATCAAGGTGTTGGCTGGCTGTAGAGAGGCTGTGGTAAAAATGCCTTTCCAAGAACATTCAGTTGTGGCAACCCTTTACCTTAAATGGGTTTTTGGGGGTAGGGGTTATAATTTACAAAATATTTTAATTTTCTCCCCACTGCTTGTCAATTCTGGGTCGTCACCTTAGATTCTCTGGAGAATTTGAGGTTTTAATTTGTCCTAATTTCAAAGCAAAATTTAAGTATTCTTTGCATCATGAAAATTTAGGATTTGAGAGAAAATTTAAGATTGCCCTAAGCCCTCCATTTAATGCAAAAACTGAGTCTGGCTTTATTCCGAAGGAAGCAGATGGGCCTGGCCCTTGAAGAGAGCAGGGTTGGCTAAGGATAAGACTAGGAGATGGAGACTGTGTAGATTCTAGCAGGAATTTGGAGGTATTGGTGAGCAATGATAAGAAAAAGGGAAGAAGGAATTTACTAGGTATATTTTAGAGAGAATGAAAAGACAAGTCTGACAGAGACCAAGGGATGGGGAGGTAAAGAGCCTGCAGGTTCCAAAGCCGGCACAGTGCCAGGCGCTTTGCTTGATGTTTACAATAGTACCATTATGTCCTTGATTCTCTGTCCATTTCACAGATAAGGAAGCAGCTCTTCAAAGTTAACTTCCCATTGGTGCCAATATGAGTCCCCATCCATTATTCTATAAGGACTCACGAAGGGGAGCAATCATTGACACTAGACAGGAAGGTTAAGCTGGGGTGGTTTTGTCAAGGCTTTGAAGTTGGGCTGAGGATATGGGCTCATCTCAGAGGAGACAGATGCATAGTCCAAGGGTTTGGTTTGGGAGGCGGGGGAATGAGGTTTATGATACAATAAAAGAGGCTCCTTAGGAAGCTTCAACCTGACAGCTGGAAGTTCGTCCACTCTTCTTTGAAATGCAAGGTTTCAATTTTTGTCCCTGTCAATGCTAATTTGTTTATTAGGTTGTACCCTTTGTCCAGGGGGTATGGGGCAGGTGGAGTGTCTAAGACTCCACTGAACCACACCTGCACTTATTAAAGGTGTTGTTATGAGGAGCAGAAATGTTTCTCTCTGTTGGCGGAACCCAGCGCACGGCAATGCTTTCTTAGCAACAGTATTTGCTAAGAAACAGTTGGGCCAAGATAGCATTATATGCATTCATTCTGAATTTTTCATATCTTTTCCTTTCTCGTGTTATCCCCTCAAGTCATGTACTAACTTCAGGCTGCAAATGTTTTCGTTCACCATCAATTTCCTTACTGTTGAGGAACAGAGGTGAGTCGCTGACATTATTACATTATTGCCCGTAGTAAATTTAGTATGAGACGGAATTAGGTGACAGGATTTGACAACTGTCTATTGCCCTAAACATTAACACCTTACCTCCAGCTTGGTGTTTGTATTTAATAAGTGCTTTGCCTCATCATTTGTCTTTCAGCAGTACTGTTAGCCAGCCCACTGTGCAAGGGGAGCGGCTGACTGCCTAATTAGTCACCCAGGTATCTTGGCATAGGCCACCTTTCCTTTCCAGACTGTGGGCCTGTTGAGTTCAAGATCCTCTGGCATTCACCCCTGAAGTGCCAAGGTGACTCTTGGAAACATTTTAAGTAGGTGAAAGTTATTGTACCTCTCTTTCTCATGCTTTTAGGCTGACCCTGGGGCCCCAGGTTGCCAACCAGAGTCCCCAGCAGGAATCACCAAATTCCTGGGACTTTCCTGCATATCTTTTGCTCTATTCAAGCCTAGTGACGCTTCATTCCCCTCCCCACCCCTTTTCCAGTGCTGCAGGTCCTGTTCTCAGCTAGGTGATCACAGAGGCAATAAATCAGTCCCCCCCAAATTTAATCTCCACTAATCAGTAGGTAAGCTAATGTGTTAATCTTCCCAGGAACACAACGCAGGCACCTTGTCTCCATCTCTTCTCCTTTTTACAAAAAATTAGAGCTTCAAAGAACTTGATAGACCATTCAAATCCAAGCACCAGACATTTGAATTCAGTGAATCTGGAGCGAGGTTAAATATTTGGACCCAGGAGAGGCTTCGGTTGGCTGTCCTGTGTCGCCTGCAGTGAGAAATCTGGCTCTCATGAGATAATGACTATGAAGCTCTAAAGCTGTGCTGTCAGGTACAGTCACCACTACCCACATGTGACCACTTAAATTTAAATGGATTAAAGTAAAATAAAGTTGGAAACATAGTGTTTCAGTCATGCTAACTACTTTCAAGTACTCACAGCCACCTGTGGCAAGTGGCTCCCCTACACAATGGCTCAGATACAGAACATTTTCGTCATGGCAGAGAGTTGTGTTGGGCAGCACTGCTGTTAAATGTACATTCAGTGTTGGGTATTATTATGCTAAGTGAAGAAACTGCACTTTGGGAAGCAGGGTGGGAGAAGATGTGGAGGGAAGTCTTAGGACTTGGCCTTCTCTGAGGGAGAAAATATCAGTTAGCAGGTATTTCTGTGGTGCCCAGAATATTTGTGCATTCTCATTCAATTAATAACTTACAGTCTGAGTATTTTCTTCATGTTTTTAGCAATTGGTGTGAACACCACCTTACGGTGAACGCTGATTCTGGTATAACTTACATTCTGCTACTCAGGTTTCTAGTTTACAAGGTATCTTCACATCCATTGACTTACATGATGCTCACAAAAATTATGAGTTAGGCAAGAGAGGTAGGTATTAATATTTCCATTTAAGACCTAAGAAGATCTAAGAATGTGAATACTCATTAATGGCAGAATAGTTACATAAATAATTAAGTAGCTGTGAAAGGAATGTTTTAGAAGTCTATCCACTGGTTTGGAGGGATTTCCCCAAGGGAATGTTGACTGAGACAAGCAGATACGGGAGAGTGTGCATACATCATGCACGTTATTTGCATGCTTGCTCTCTGATCCATTCCTCACCCTTTTCCTACTCTCCCCTGTCCTGCAGGGTGGCTGACTCCTGAAGAGTGTTTCCCCGGGTCCTGTGTCAGTTGGTTTCTAGTTGAGTTCAGTCACTAGGCGTCACTGGTGCATCATGGTGGGCATAGAAGGAAGAGTATCGACCTTGGGCAGCATCTTCAGTGGCAATGTGTCTTCCTGGCTCTGAATAGCTTCCCCAGGGTGCCAAGCTTCTACCAGGTGACTACAGCTACTAGGATGAGGTGACATTTCCTCCTTCCTTTGTGCCCCCAGTCTAGGGCTAGCAGCAGATCCCTGCTCTTGTGAGTCTCCAGGCTGCCTTGCCGGTCTGTGTTGGGTTTCTTGGCTCTCCCCTCACCAGCGTAGTCAATAACCTGCACTTAATTCTCTCTGTTTAAATTACCCGAGAATGATTTCTGTTTTTCTGATTGGGTCCCATCTGACACAAATATGGTCTTTCTTCTGTGTAAACAATGATAGTTCATATGAAAGGAGACTGTGTAGTGTATGTGCATGCATATGATCGTGTGAGTGTGTGTGTGTGTATGATTATGTGAGTTTATGGGGAAAATTGTGAAGGGTTCAGTATTAGGTTGTTAACGTGGAATTTTGGGGCAGCTATGAGCATCTGTGTGGGGAGGGGATGGACTGGGGTTAAGGATGAGCTAAGCACAAAAGGAAAATAAAAGAGACTGCACTAAAAACACATGACATGAGAACATGTATGCATTTATGTAAAATCATGTGTGCTTATGTTTAATAAGAAGGATGATGAAACTAGTTGGAGCTGGTTATTGACTTCCCATACGTCAGTGAATGGTGGAGCCAGAACCTGAAACTGTATCCTCTGATTTCAAACTTGAGTCCCACGTTTGACCCCAGAACCCAGATTCTGGAGCTGGATCATAAGTGCCCTCGATCTCGGCTCCATCACTTACTGCCTGTGCGGCCACTGCCTGGTGTCTTCATCTCTGAACTACTTAGAGTAGGTAAAAAGGTTCAATGAGTTAATGTTTTTGAGACAGTCCAGTACTCATCACAGAGTAGATCCGCTAGAAGTGTCAAAGGGGTACTTTTTCTCTACTTCACTTAGTTGTGTTAAATATAACTGGAAAATGTGAATGTAGCTCCTACTGTTTTAATTTTGTATTAATACTTTGAGGAACAAGCAATTGTAAGGTTGGACCAAATGGCTTAACTCAGTGTAAACTAAATAATGTATTTTTGCTAAGGGACTAAAACACATGAAAAAATTGGAATTATCAGCTAAACTTTGGAGAATCCATCTTAGTGAAATAAAGTGTGGAAACTGCTTCCTGTACAGATATATTTATAGATGCATTTTTATGATAGCAAAGGTTGGTAGCCATATAAATGTCCAGTCATGAGGGTTTAGTTAAGGTAATTGTTATATATTTATTTGATGGAATATCATTAACCTGTCCAATTGCTCAAGGAAGCAGGTAATAACATGTTAAGTACTCATGCTATAATGTTTGTGGAACTGCATAATTCTAAACTATATACATATTATATTATTATTATTATTGGGTTTTTTTGAGGCAAAGTCTTACTCTATTGCCCAGGCTAGAGTGCCATTGTATCAGCCTAGCTGACAGCAACCTCAAACTCCTGAGTTCAAGTGATCCTCCTGCCTCAGCCTCCTTTCACTGTGGACCCCGATAAACTTTATTTTATATACAAAGAGTTAGCATGGTTTCTTTCACTGCCTCAGCCTCCTAAGTAGCTGGGACCACCTATGCCCACCACAACACCTGGCTAATTTTTATATTATATTTATTTTTTAGTAAAAAGGGGGTCTTGCTCTTGCTCTGGTTGGTCTCAAACTCCTAAGCTTAAGTGATCTTCCTGCCTCCACCTTCCCATGTACTAGGATGATGAGCCACTATGCCTGGCCCATGTTCAAATAAAATTTTCAGATGGAAAAAGGCAAGAATGACATGGGAACTTTTATAATGAAGAGAAAATTTTGTATCAAGCAATAAGAGACTGATTTGAGGTGAAGAATTGCTTGAAACTGGCCATTTGATATTAGCAGTTCTATGGTCTCCTGGTCTCCAGGCCTCCCTTGATGTATGTGTCAGTCTTCGTGTAGGTTGGGTTGAAAGCAGGGGTTGGTGGGAGTGCATTGGGCTGTGTGTCTTTTTCACGAGCTGATGTTTCATTGAAATCTGCCTTTTCAGGGAGACATCTGTATATTTAGGGGTGAGTTGTTTCTGGATTTGTGGAGTGACTAGATGGAGTGTGGAAGATGTGAAAAGGGAATTCTTCACTCTCTTGCATCCCTTTTTTTTTGTGCCTGCAATAAAGGTTCATACCCAGGTCACGTCTAGAATGTCAGTCTAATCAGGTCAGACCCATCCCATGCCATCAGCAATCTAGATGACCTTGATTAAACCCTGGGTCAGAGCATCTTAGGGAGACTTTAGAGATTCTTTCTCTTAAAACTCAAAAACTGCATTTTGCTTTGCTCATGTGTAACATCTTCACTGTGAGGTTTTGAGAGCAAGACTATTTTTCTTTTTTAGAAAAGAATTTTTGTTGATATATAATTCACCTAGCATAAAATTCATCTGTTTAACATGTAAATTCAGTGCTATTTGGTATATTCACAGAGTTGTGCAACCATCCTCATTAATTCTGGAACATTTTCATCTCCTTAAAAGCAACTACATAGCCATTATCAGTCACTCCTCATTACCTTATTCTCTTAGCTCTTGACAACCACTAATCTTCTTTCTGTCTTAAAGGATTTCTGATTGTGAACATTTCATATAAATAGACTCATACAATTTGTGGCTTTTCGTATCTGCTTCATTCAAGTTGTAGCAGCTATCAGTGCTTCATTCCTTTTTTTGGCTGAATAACATTCCATCACAGGCTGGAAAAGTCTCATCTCTGTACACTACCAGCTGGCTTAGTGTCAGGTACGTAGGGAGAAGGCATAATAGTTTCTTAAGTAACATTCAATTGATTGATGATATTCTTCTTTAAGTATTCCTCTTGTCAGGCAAGCACAGTCAATTAATTTTCTTCATGACCTAGAGCATCCAAATCTTCTCTATACTTGCTACAAGTCTCCCCAACTCAAATTAACCAGATAACTTACTTCTCATCTTCTCTCATGCTAATCGATTCTCTGCTCCCTGACAAGATTTAGCTTCTTATGTAATCACTTCACATAGTCAGCCTCTTTGACAAAAACATCTAATAGTTTCTGTTGCCCAAAATTCATTTGGTCATTCATTCAACAACTGTGTTGGGAATGTCTGGTTCATACTAGAAACTGGGTTAGCTGATAGGACTTAGCTCTGAACAACATTAACGTAGTTCCTGCTCTCATGAAGCTTATAATCTTCAGACAAGTAAGCATATGAATAAATAAATGTTATAAATCCCCAAACTAGAGATGTTAGTGTGGATGTGGAGAAAAGGGAATACTTCTACATTGCTGGTGGAATACAAACTAATATGTTCCTTTTGGAAAGATGTTTGGAGAACACTGAGAGATCTAAAAATAGACCTGCCATCCAATCCTACAATTCCTCTACTAGGTATATACCCAGAAGACCAAAAATCACATTATAACAAAGATATATGTACCAGAATGTTTATTGCAGCCCAATTCATAATTGCTAAGTCATGGAAGAAGCCCAAGTGCCCATTGACCCGTGAATGGATCAATAAATTGTGGTATATGTATACTATGGAATACTATGCAGCCTTAAAGAAAGATGGAGACTTTACGTCTTACATGTTTACATGGATGGAGCTGGAACATATTCTTCTTAGCAAAGTATCTCAAGAATGGAAGAAAAAATATCCAATGTACTCAGTCTTACTACGAAACCAATTTATAGCTTTCTTATGAAAGCTATAACCCAGTTATAGCCCAAGAAGAAGGGGAAAGGGGAGAAGGAGGGGAAAGGAGGGGAGGGATAGGTGGAGGGAGGGTAATCGGTGGAACCACACCTAGGGTGCATCTTACAAGGGTACATGTGAAATTTACTAGGTGTAGAATATAAATGTCTTAACATAATAACTAAGAAAATGCCATGAAGGCTATGTTGACCAGTTTGATGAAAACATTTCAAATTGTATATAAAACAGGCACATTTTACCCCATGATTGGATTAATGTACACAGCTATGATTTAATAAAAAAATTATAAATTAAGGAAAAATTAAGATCAGATTTAACTTGAGAGAGGAGGGAAATCTTTGGTGAGAAGTCATATAGGACTAATCCTGCAGGATGAGTGACACTAGCCAGGGGACAGATGGAAGAATATATAATTACCATGTAGAGACTCAGTGGCAGAAATGTGCTTGGTAATTTCTAGGAATGGAAAAAAGGCCATTGTGCCTGGGGCATTATGAGTAGGAACAAGGGTGAAATAGCTTTTGGCTGGTGAATTAGGCAGAAGCCAGATTATTACTTCTTTTTTTTTTTTTTTGAGACAGAGCCTCAAGCTGTCCCTCTGGGTAGAGTGCTATGGCATCACAGCTAATAGCAACCTCCTGGGCTCAAGCCTCAGCATCCCAAGTAGCTGGGACCACAAGTGCCCACCACAATGGCTGGCTATTTTTTGGTTGCAGCTGTCACTGTTGTTTGGCAGGTGGGCTGGATTTGAACCCACCACCTTAGGTGTATGTGGCTGGCACCTTAGCCACTTGAGCCACAGGTGCCAAGCCAGATATTACTTCTTGAAGGGCTTGTTAAGTGTTTTGGATTTTATCTCAAGTACAATAAGAGCCATTAGTGTTTTTTAAGCAGGAAAATGTTAAAATTCAATGTTTATTAATTAAAAATCATTCTACAGTGTGCAGGGAAGGGAGATCAGACAGGAAAATTATTAGTGAACCAGGGGACAGCTGGTGGTGGTCAACTTGGACAGTGGGAATGCAGACGGGCAGGTTCAATGTTTGTATTGAAAGTAAAATCTCATTAGCCCTCATCCCCAGAATTTGGTCACTGATTGGAAGGGGAATGGAGGGGCCAAGAAAGTCTCCCATATTCTGGCACAAGCCCTCCATGGATGAAAGGGGCCATTTGCTGAGATGAGAAAAGCTGGAAGAGGAGTTAATTGAGGGCCTGGGACTGGGAGGATCAAGAGGACAGTTGTGACATGTTGAGTTGATTTGCTCATGAGGCATCCAAGTAGAGATAACTGACAGGCAGTTGGATATTTCTACGTGAAGTACAGAAGAGAGGTCTTGATTGGTGATACATATTTGAGAGTCTTTGGCATTTAAAGAGCTGTGGGGTATCTGAAATTGCCAAGAGAGAAAATGACAAGTGAGGAGGGAAGAGGGCCCAGGTTCAGCCCTGAGTAACTCCAACAATATTCAGAGGGAGGAGGAAAGGCAGCCAAACAGACTGAGAAGGAAGAGCCAGAAAAGTAGAAGGGAACCTAGGAAAGTGAGGTGTAGAGTTGAAGAAGCTGTGAGAAGACAGTTTTTCAGAAAGGAGGACACAGTTATTTTGAATGCTGCTGAAATGGCTAGTGAGATTTTATAAGGTGTGTGACTGTTGATGTGTCTGATAATAGCAGGTTTCATGGGGTACAGGGAGTGGGTGCTGGCATGGAGAAAGTTGAGGAACAAAGGTAAAATCAGGAACTGGAGGCAGGGTGTGCAGTAAACTCTTCTGTGCAGTTGAGTTGTGAAGGGAAATAGAGAAGCGGGGCAATCACTGGGACAAGGAAGAGTTTTGATTCTTCTTTCTGGCTTCTTTGCTTTTATTTCAGGATGGGAGAGACTAGATCTTGTTTAGATGTGGATAGAAAATATGTTGAAGATTTTTGAAGGAATGAGAGGCAGTATTGATTCTACTAATTTCCAGGAAGGTGGTCACAGGGAGACAGACTAGGCCTTTTGACCTGTGAGGGATTGTAATAGGAAGAAGGAAGAAGATGGCTGGAGATTATGGGGTAGGGGACTTAGAAAGTGAAGAGCTGGGGAATCCATCAGAATTATGAGAAGTGTGAGGAAGGAGTATAATAATCATTATAGGGGATGGGTGAGCAAGCTCATTAGAGAGATAGTAAGAAAAAAATTCAGACTCCTTTGCTTGGCATTCGCTTTTACAAATACTCTCTATTATCTGCCAAGATGAATAAGACATGTTTTCTGTCCTTTTACTGAGGACGTGGCCAAAAATACTGTGCATAATTTAATTGTGGTTCATGCTGACACAGAAGCATGAAGGGTAAACCATGGAAGCAAAGAGAAGCATCTAAACCAATCTGGACTCTCTGGGAGGCCATGGGTTGGTTATGGAAGGTTTCCTAGTGGACAATCATTGGAGTGAACCAAGAACAGAACAGTAAAAATTACCCAGGTAGAAACACCTGGAAAGGTAAAAGAACAGGATGGGCACTAGTGAGAAACTCCTGAGGATTCAACAAGGGTGGATCTAACGTGAAGGTGGGGCTGGTGGTAGTAAGTGATAGGGCTGGGGAATTGGGCAGACACCGGATCATGGAAGCAGGGAAGGTTCTACAGAGCAGGCACTGCATTCTGCATATGTTGGTGAGCAATGCAGGGGTCTTTTAGGTAGCAGTTGGATTTGCCTTCTTGATTGATTATGCTGGCTGCTGTGAAGAGAGGTTTGAGGGAGCAGGAGATGTGACTGGGGAGATCAGTTAGTAAGCTGTGGCAATAGTCCAGATGAGAGGTAAGATCAGATGATGACCTACATTCTAGACTGTCCCTATGTCTTTGTATAGCTCCCTTGAGATTAAAAGTCCCCAGCAGGAAGTTCCTATTGGTCAGATCTGGGGCATAGAGAGGAAGGTGAGTGAGATAAGTTGATGCCAGCTTTTTGGGAGAAACTCATTATCCGCTTTCCTGGGAGTTGTACTTTTAATTCAGGCCTGCCCTCAAATCCAAGGCTAACACTGACAAAATTCTGAAGTATACTAATTTTCCAGTGGGTACCCCTTGGTCACTTCAGGGTCACCATCAAGGTAATCTTTCTACTTTGAATACATTCTGGTCCTCACCCTCTACCCACAATACAGGAAAGTGGTAGCTGCACAAACTCATTAGGAAGCATTTAGTGATTTACATATTGCCCCTCTTTGGAATATCTGTTTATTTATGTATTTTTCTAAAGAGCTGGTGAGTCACAGATAGAATGTTTTATTCCACATGACTCTGGGTTTAGAGTTAAATGCATCTGCTGCTTTGACTCTGTGTGACCACAGGCAAGTTATTTAACTTCTCTAAGCATAGATTTGCTCATCTGCATAATGAGAAATGCAGTTATACTCTCCCCAGGAAAAGCTCAAGTTTAATGCCCATCCTTTATTTGGACTAGCTTTTGATGTGAATGTCTACTTTCATATTCACTCTGTTGAACCATGTTGGAAACTCTAGGAAAATCCTGACTTCCCTTTGTCTCTTTCCTCCTTAACTCTAGCATACTCTTTGTCCTAAGCAGGGACTGGTCTGTTTATTTTCCTTTGTTCTCGACTTTATCTTTCCCAAACCAAATACACTTCCCAGTAGTAAGCATCTACAACCCAAAATAAGGGAGAAAGCAGAAATTTCCCAGATGCAGAACGAGGACCAGCTTCCAATTCGGTGGAACCATTTGCTATGTCCTATGCTGGAAGCCTTTCTCCCTATGAGAGATATTACTACTAAACTAACATAGATGAGGAGTATAGGAGAATAAAGAAACTACCAAGTTCATCTTTTAGTTGCTAAACCTGAATCTTCCTACTATGGGAGAAAGCACCATATATTGACTGGTAGTCAAAGAATATTCCACACACTTTAGGACAGCACTTCATTGTTGAAAGGAATTATCTCCAACTTAGTGGTATGTTTCTTTTATAGGCTGATCTACTGTTTTATAAGGTCAGTTGCTTCTGGGGATGTGGTATATGGTAAGACCAGTAAATCCTTATGTGTATTGTAAATTAATTCCCTGGTCAGAAGCAATGTGGGACATACTGAAGGTGAATAGGCATTCAGTAAGTTCAAGGATGCTGATGTTGACAAAAAAGGTAGTGAGCAGTATATCCAGGTTCAGAATAAGTGTCTCAATTCCAGTGAGAATTTTCCTCTAGATGGCAGAGGTTCAGTGAAACTAAATTACCAGGTGGTAGTCTTGGCCATCTGCACCATGGCACCCTACTGGGGCCACAGTGTTGGTTGCTGCTACTGGGTAACTGGGCACTCAAGATTGAAACACTAAAGTGAATTTCTATTAGTATTTATAGAACTTCTGAAAATCTTTTGTAAAGATAGCAATCATTATCACTGATTTTTAGATTTATTCACCTAAGCAGGGCATAGGTCTTGTTTAGAATCATTGAATATTTTACTAGTAGCTGTTTTTGCCAATCAGAATAATTTTGTGAATATTTATAGTTTCAAAACGGGTTCCTTTTTTTAGCTGAAAATATTGGTATGATTTTTTGTCAATTGTCAGAAGCCTTTCTCCATTTCCTGCATCACCCATCAAGTTTTTTAATACCTGCAAAGGAGAGTACTCTACTGTATTTAGTTTGGTTGATTTTCAGTACTGCTTAAATCATTAGCTATGGTGTTTTTAAAAAACTATTTTCTTTATTTTCAGTCTTCTCTCACACTATAATACGAAACATAGAAATCATATTAAAGATATTTCGATGATTTGCAGGGATGAGAACTAATATTTAAGTTTAGGACTGTCCCGAACAATCTGGTATATAGAATCACTGTTAAGTACGAACTTAGTGGTGTGACTTTGTGTGAGTCATTTTGCTCTTTATGCCTCAGGTGCCTCAACTGTGATTTGTGGAAGTTGGTCTATGCCAGTGGTTTCCAGTTCTAATGGATGGAATAATATTGTGAAGTGGCAAATATTTTAAAATTCTTGATGTGGTTGAGCATTGTCTTTTTTGTCCTGAAAAATAAAACTCATATATAATTTAAGCCACAAATACACGCAATCTTAAAAAATCTATCTAATGTCTTAAGTGTCAGAAAAGAAAAAGTAGGAAGTACTTAATCATAAAATGGTAAATAAGTGGTCATTGGCTAAATTAAAAATAATCACCAGTACAGGTATCTGCACCTATTAGGAGAATTACTGCAAACGTAACCAACAGCTACAAATGCAGACAGATTAGATCTGTTGAAATGTGACTCATACTGTGAAAAGTGTTGCTGTTGTTGATGCTATTTTGCAAAATGTTGAACATTTCTTTCTTTCTTTTAAAAAATGTGACCTTATTTCACATTTGATATCAAGAAACATTTCCTTTATCAAGAACGTTTCTTGTTCAAGTTCTAAACTAGTATTGAAGTGTAGTTTTCCTTTTATTTACATAGTTGTATTCCTGACAAACATGCAACATTATTTTGTATTTTTACACAAATAATGTATTTGTATTATTAGGGTCTAGGTTAAAATAATTACAAATAAGATTTTTTACCTATATCTTACCAAGAATCTTACTTAAATTTTTATCCAATTTGATAATCAGTCCTTTCATTAGGGCGTTTAGACCATTTACATTTATTGTTGATATAGTTGAGCTTCAATTGACTGTGTTATTACATATTATCTGTTTTTTCCATCTGTTTTTTGTTTTCTCTTTCCTTTTTGTCTTCCTTTGGATCTAAGTGAATAATATAATTTGTTTCCTTTTTGTGTCTTTTGTTGTCTTATTGTTTATACCTCTTTTATGTTTCTTAGGTTGCTTTAGGGTTTATGGCACATATCTTCTTCTTCTTTTTTTTTTTTTACTTCAGGCTCCTTTATTCCATGAATATTTATATAACATCCACTATAGGCAAAACATTGACATAATCATTGAAGATAACATTGGGACAAATATATCAATTTTATGAGGAAACAAAAGCATTATCTACAAATCAATTATGAGATAAGGGTACTCATTACCACCACTCCTAGTAAAGTTGAAGATCCTAGCTAGTACAGTTATGACAACTTAAAAATTCCAATGGTTTGTAAAAAGATACAAATTTCATTACTTCCGAGTTACCAAGTTATTTGCAAGTTATCAAAAACAATAGAAAAATTCAGCAATGTAGCTAACTTCAAAATAACTATATAAAATCAGTTATATTCCTATATAAAAAAGAAGATATGGCACACATCTTTAACCTACCATAGCCTATCTTCAAGTAGTGTCCTGCTAATTTACACACAGCATCACAACTTTGTTGCTATTTTTCTTCCCAACCATCATGCTATTATTTTCATATATTTTATGCATCTTCAAAACTCCATACCACATTATTTATTATTTTTTGCTTTTAACAGTGAATTATCTTTTAAAGAGATTTTTAAAAATAAGGAGAATAGTCTTTTATGTTTGCTCGTAAATTGATCATTTCTAGTGTTCTTTTGTGTAGACTCAGATTTCTGTCTTACCTCATTTTCCTTCTGTCTTACAGTATACGTTTGTTCACAATAAATTTATTCAACTTTCATATGTTTGAAAATTTATTTCACGTTAATTTTTGAAAGTTATTTTCACTACATATAGAAATCTAAGATGGTAATTTATCCTTTAGTAGTTAAACACCGTTGCTCCTTTGATTTCTGGTGTATTGTTTCCAATGAGAACACAACTATTATCTTTACCTGTACGTAATGAGTCTTTTCTCTTCGGTTTGTTTTCAAGAATTTCTCATTCTTGAAATGTTTTTAAGTACTGTTCCTCTGGTGTGCTTTCTTTCTTATTTCTTTTGCTTGAAGATTGTTGAGTTTCTATTTAAATGGCCTATGAATTGCAAGCTTTTTTACTCTGGCTATGTGAAATTTATACTGAAGCATATGTGAGCGTTAAGCCTTGTTCCTCTACTTCTTTGAATGGCTCTGTCCTCCTCATCAGGTAACTTCCTCAGGAGCAGGCTTTGAGCTGAAATCAATCCAAGACTTGACAGGGACCCTCTGCTTATCTCTTGAACTCTCTTTGGAAATGTTCCAGGCAATAATTTGGGGCAGTCATAGAATTAATATTGTTTTTTTAAAAAATCCTTTTTCAAGGATCATTCTCTTTTGTTGCTTAATGTGTGAAGACTGTTATTTCTTATGTTTCATCCTTTCAAAAATTGTCTCAGGTAGGAGGGTGAATCTAGTTCCTTTTACTTTATCTTTTCTGGAAGAAGTCTCTATACTATCTGTTTGGGTTTTCTGTCAGCATCATTACTAATTTTCTAGAAAATTTGCACAACTTTCTTGTTTTCTTTTCTTTTCTTTTCTTTTTTTTTTCCAGTTTTTGGCTGGGTCCGGGTTTGAACCCGCCACCTCCGGGATATGGGGCCAACACCCTATTCCTTTGAGCCACAGGTGCCACCTCTTCCTTGTTTTTTTCTATTGCCTATGTAAATTACATAAAATAACTAGAGAGTATAAAAAATGCAGTCCTTGAAAGTATGGTAAAAGATCTATTAAACCATTGAGGTTGGCTCTTTGTTTATTTTTGTTTGTTTCATTTTGCTTTTGTTTTCCAGTTTTTCTATTGGAGGAGAAAGGAATAATTTTGTTTTTCAGTCTACTTCTTTTTGTACTGATTTGTGCATCATTTTGTATTTGTCTAGCAATTCAGCCTTGTCATGAATGCTTTCAAATGACAGTCATGTATTCTATTTATTCATGAATATTTTATAATTTTTACTACTTCTATATCTATAGTTGTATCCCTATTTTTCTACAGTATGGTTCTTTGTATTTCTTATTAGTCTTTCCAGAAATTTGTCTGTGTTATTAGCTTTTTTTGGAGAAGAAAAATTTCTTTTTAAATCAGCATCACTTTTATTTTCTTTCCATGTTGGTTCCTTCCTCATTTTTTATTATTTCCAATCTTATCTTAGATTTGCTTCATCACTCTTTATCAAACATGGATTTCACTGTTATTCTTTCCTAAGTATTTTGTGATTGCTTTACAACATCTCTTTTATTTTATAATTTATCTGAAGTAATTAATTTTATGTTCTATAATATGAAATTCCAGCCATTTTTTTATTTGTTTCTAATTTTTTTTGGCAAAATGATCTGAGAACATTGTCTTATGATGACCATTTGGAATGAATTGAATTATCCTTTGTCACTTCATACATGCTTGATATTTCTTATTCTTTCATAGGAAATCTAGAATTATGTTTTTGAAGGTTATTATTCATGTGGATTTTTGTCTGCTTGATCTACCATTTTTGGAGATGAGTGTGTTAAAATCTTCCACTGTAATGTATTTTAGGCTTAGTTATTTTCTTCCGTAATTCCATCTGTTCCTGTACAATTTGTTATAAAATTATATTATTGACACATATCTCATTATGATCACCGTATCTTCTGACAATAATTTTCCTTTTCCATTTGAAAGATTTTTGAGTTATTATAGTATTATTTTAAATATTAGCATTCAAGCGTTTTGGTATTTCTTTTTGTTTCACCCTTGTCTTATATATCTTAAATTTTTTTTTTTCATTTTCATCATCTATGTGCCCCCATTTCTTGTCATCTATAAACAATGCTCCCTCCTTTCAAAAAATCAAACCTGGAAATCTATTTTAATTACTGAGCTGGATCTATTATGCTTATTATAATCACTAATGCACTAAGCCTTAATTTATGCCATTTGAGAGCCTGAGTATGTATATTTTCTATTTTTTTATGCTTACCTATTTTTCTTTTTCTGTGCTTATTTTTATATTTTGCTGTCATCTATTGGAAGGAATAAGAATTTTTGTTAGTCTTTCTTTTCTTCTACTGGTGAGAGAAATACATTCTATTTTTATATTTCCTGCTAGTTATTGCTACTCACTAATGGCCATCCACATACTCATTTTACCCTATCAACGTCTGTGGCTTATCACTAGCAATGTCGTCACCCCAGACAGAATAAGAACTTTACTGAACTTTCAGCTCTTTTTCTTTTCTCCTTCCCCAGATTGCTTGTGTTATCTGAGATTTTATTTCTAGGTGTTTATCAATACATACTTTTTTTTTGCAGTTGTTTACTTAGATACATCTTTTTTTTAAGCCCATTTGTTTATATATCCCATTGCTTTCCTTTGAATTAATTTCTTTGCTTACTAGAATACTTATACAGCCTGATATGATTGAAAATATCTTTATTTCAACTCCTCCACAGGCAAATAAATATTTAAAATGGTAAGTATATTCCTCAGTATTTTTTTCTTATTATAAATGGTATTGAGTTTTTGATTTGATTCTCAACTTGGCTTTTATTGGTGTATAAAAGTGTGACTGGTTTGTGTACATCAATTTTATAACCTGAGACTTTGGTGAATTTATCTGTCAATTCTAGGAGTCTTCTGGTAGAATCTTAAGGATTTTCTAGATATAAAATCATACCATTGGCAAACAGGATAGTTTGACTTCTTCTTTTCTAATTTGGATGCCTTTTATTTCTTTTTCTTGGTTGATTTCTCTGGCTAGGATGTCTAATACTATGTTGAATAGAAATGGTGAAAATGGGCATCCTTCTCTTGTTGTAGGTCTCAGAGATAATGCTTTCAACTTCATTCAGAGTTGGTTGTGGAATTGTCATATATGGCTGTTATTATTTTGAAGTATGTTCCTTCTAGTTTGTTAAGGGTTTTTGTCTTTGGACTTTCTTCACATAAAGACTAGACTCTATTTTCCTAATCTTTAATTTCGACTGGTTTGTGGTTGCTTTGACCAGCAGAATGCAGCAGAAAGGACATTATGGGAATTCTAACCTAGGCATAGATTGGCTTACCAGAGACATGTGATCCAGTTGACTTTCTCACCAGCCAACAGACACATTAGATGATCAAACTGCACTTGAGCCACCATATAATGGTAGCCATGTAAGTGATCTCAAGTGAGTCCAGTATAAGAACGATCCATCTGAGCCCAGTTCAAATAGTTGTCCCATATAATCATGAACAAATCAAATGATTATTATTTTTAAGCCATTAAGATTTGGGATGAGATGGTATGCAGCAACTGACAACAGATCAGATGGTGCTAAATCCACAGGCCCTCAAGTCAGTAGTTAAGATTTTAAAATGTGCTTTTTCTTTTTTTGAATTTTTTTCAATTCTTGAAAATCTCTAGACTGTGATGTTAGAAATTATAGGAACTGAGTCTCAGAAGTTTCAGAGTTAAAAAAATATCAAACTTCTCTCTAATGAGAACTTGTATCCTTTATTCACTCAGCTTTAATTTTATCTGCTTTTATGATATCTGAATCATACTAGGATGTGATTTAATTTTGGGCATGGAACAGAATTTATATCGGGTTTGAGGGAGTTTCCTTGAGAGATAAACTTTCAAGAAAACACATGTTGTAATTCAAGCAAACTATGAATTTCAAGCTAATGTGATTTGAAAAGCAAGAGTTTAGTCACTGAAGCTTATGCATTAACTTATTCCCCAGATGCTGTTGATAACATTTCCCTTTTCTGGGATTAACCCAAGTACTTTACAAGGTGGCAATAATATTAAGATATTCACTGCAAGTGGGGATGATGAAAATATTATCTAATAAAAAAAAAGTTTGACTTATGCTGGTCTCTTACTATCACAGTTGGGGGAGATACAATATTCTGCAAAATCACTCCAAGGACCTAGACTTTAATAAAGCAAACTTTCTCTTTCCTGCACCAATCTGCAGTGGGTCAGATGCAAAGAACTGCTGTTTCTCAATCATTCTGTTCCAAAGTCTCTTTGCATTAAGAGAAGTCTCAATGAGAAATTTGCATTCTGGAGAAAGCTGCTTACGTGCTCCAAAGATGAATTCCCGAACTATACAAGTCAGTCTGAGCATCTTTGGGAATGGTTTACTAAACGGCTGTTTTTAAAGTTGTTGTGTCTTCACTACAGATTGAATCTTGCCTACAAGAGATGGTCTAAAAAGGGAGGATGAATTAAGAGGAATCCCTTTTGCTTTTTATCTTAAAACTATTCATTGCATTTAACAGAGATTACAATTCAGAATCTTCAACCCTTGGTGACAATTTTTGAAATATACTGTGACCATGAATAAACTCTCTTTGCCTTTCTGAAAAGGACTATATTAAATTTATTTTTTAGTGATCTAGTTTACATTTTTTCTAGAGAGATGTTTTTCATGACAAGATGCTCAGTGCTGTCTGAAGGGCTTGAATGTCAAAGCCAGGTGAAGCTTGAAAGGCTGTCAACAAAGGGAGCACCTGAAGCAGCAAGGAAACCTTTCAAGGGAGATGCAACAATGCGCTGCTTCTCTCTACAGGCTCCAAACCCAGCACTATTGTTGACTCCCAAAGTAATGCGGCACAGCTCTACAACAAAGATGCAGGACAGGTAGGAGACATCAGAACTGTGACACATGTAAATGAGTGTCTCACATATGTTACATGAACTCAGATGGAGCAGGGTTGTTGCAGATTTATGTGATATGCAGTTGAAACACTTTTTGGGTCCTGAAGAATGAACCAATGTGTGCCAAATGTTGATAGATATGTGCACGTTTAGAAAAGCTTAAAGGAATGGAGGAGGGAAGCCACTTTGGAGGGAGGTTGGTGTATGGGATGACAAAGGAAAGATGAAAGAAAGCACTTAACATGAACATGTTTTGGAGATAGTGAGTAGAAGAGTTTGATTAGAGTAGAGTGTAGAATGAAGTATTAGAATAGAGTTGGTGGAAGGTTGAGTGATGTAAGCCTGACCATGGAGGCTCTTAGTGGTTGAGGCATTTTATCTCTGTTCTCTTCATAATTGGGATATTATATAAATCTTTGGGTGTCTTTAAACATTTGTTAAGATATCCGAGACACTAAGGACTATGTGGCATCTTAATGAATGGTACTTTCCTAAGAGTTGTAAGCTGAAATAAGGTGCAGGATTCTTTCCACCTTTGGATTAAAAAAAAATTATTAGAAGCCTAGTCAACCTATTTAATTGGGGTCAGGCTGAGAACCTCTCTACACCAAAATATAAACTTGGTTCTATGATTTAAAATTAGATTTCTCCTATGCAAAATAGGGCATGAAGAAATTAGACACTAATCTTTACCATGTTCTCCAACTCAAACACAGTTGTGCACAAACACATGTGTGCACAGACATACATATCTATACATTCAAGAGTGATAGTCAAAATATTTAACAGTAAGATCAAATAATTCAATAAGCAATTTTATAATATATACATTCATGTGTTGTAATTATATGATAGTGTCATTATAACACATATAAATGTATATATTATAAAATTGCTTATTGAATGATTTAAAATAGATACAAATTATTTATCAAATAATTCCAATAATTTCCAATTAATGTGTTGATGATCAGAGATACTGATTATAATCTTTGTTTGAAAAGACTATTATCCAGAAAATTAAGCCCCAGCTTGATCCTTGATTTGGTAAGAGAAGCTACAGCAAGCTCTTCTAAGACTACTTCATTGAATTGTGCACCATAAGGTCCTTGGTGCCCGGTGCTTTGTAGCAGCCAGAGGCAGGTGGATGCCTGGTCTATGCTGTGTGGCTCAGTACACACTTAGGTGCCAGTGCTTCTGGGGCTTGGACCTGTGTGTTGGCCCCCATTGACAATGCTGCTCTCTCTCCCCCCACACTGCTCTGCCAAAGATGGTCCTTGAGTGGAAGGCAGAGCTGCACACACTGTACATTTTCATGTGTGCCAGTCGGTATGAGATCCATTATTGTTAGGGTTGTGTTTGATAGTCTTGCAGAAGAAGTAGTGGTAGCTGGGCTTCCATTTTCTAAACAATGGGGAACCTACCTTGCTTCTGTTATAATTTCAGTTGGAATGATCTCTGCCTAAAACAGTGAGCTGAAAAGAATCCCTCCAATTATAGCAAGAATGGATTCAGGCCAAGGCAGACCTCTAATTTCTCAAGTCAAATGTTGATAGACATGTGCACAACGATGAATGTATAAAATTCTAGCAGTAGAGAGAATGTCTGTCTTCCAGGAGAAGAGAATGTAGATTGAATGAGCTTTGGTCTTTTTGCTTTAAAGGTGGTCCCATTTCCTCAATTAGGAGACTATTCAGAATTCAGTTACCTAGAAATGTGTACAGAAAGTAGTGTATCAATTTCTATTTGTAATATAGAATTTGAACTGATACCTTGAAGTAATCTGCTACCCTCATAAAGTTCTGAGTGAAATAACCCTCTTTGGATATAGTGTTATACAACTGCTCAGACCAGATGGATCCTTTTTGCTGTAAACTCAAGGTCAGATGCTCAGGGAGGTAAAGTCATAGTGAGCAGCTTCCATTACCGCCACTCATAACCATGAAATCTATTATGATGTGGATTCACTCAATATTGTTCATTTTCATATTAGATAATCAAGGATTATGACAGGGGAGTTAGAGTCTTAATAGGCATCCTAATTACCCCAGGAAGTTAATGAAAGTACAATTTTTAGGTTTCACCCTCAATGAAAAGCTCTTGGTCAGCTGGGAAAGACTCTGGAATTTTTATTTGTCACAAAAGCCTGAGGCTCTCTAATAGGCCCATGACTTGGTGAATTATACCTTGAGAAACAGTGAATTAGGGCATTATGCTTCAAGAGATCATAACTCTAGACCTTTTGTGCAAAGGAGGGAGTGATTAAGGATGTAAGGTAAAAAGAAGATAAAGATGGTATTCTTGAAATTTAAAGAAAAACATTGGTGAGTAGCTTCTCTCTCCCAAAAACTGCCCTAACATGCCACAGTTTTCTAAAATCTATACAAAACAGGAAGCTCCTGTGGATAATTTGATAATTTCTCACAAATTTATAATCAGATGAAGACAGGCCATTACAACAGAGACAGCAGGCTGGGAGGGGTGGGAATGTGGGATGTCATCTTGCCATTCTTTTTACTTCCAGAACTATTATCATTTGTGAATGAAATGAACACACTGCCAATTCTGATTCTAGGTCATTAACCAAATAGTTAAATTGAATAAAATGCCAGACTAATTCAGACAATTGGTGGCCAACTAGAAATTTTCTCATCAAATTCTTTTGTTATACTTACTTTTATAACATGCTGATGGATTCAAAGTCAATTATTATGCTATAGAATACTATCCATGAGTCAGAAGAAATGGGCTACATTTACATATAGCAACATGGTTATGTGTCAAACAAAAAAGACTGAGTGAAAAAAGTAAGGTATAGGATGAGATCAATAGTGAAATGCCACTTATATATACAACATGCACACACTAAATAATGCTACCTACTTTTTTCTTGTTTTTCTTTTTTAAAAAGTTTTAATATTAATTTACTTTTTGGAGACAGATTCTCACTGTGTTGCCCCAGGCTCAAATAGCATAATGTCAGCCTAGCTCGCAGTAACCTTAAACTCCTGGGCTCAAGTGATCCTCTTGTCTTTGCCTTCTGAGTAGTTGGGACTACAAATGGCTGCCAACATGCCTGGCTAGTTTTTCCATTTTTAGTAGTTAGTAGAGATGGTGTCTCACTCTTACTCAGGCTGGTCTCGAACACCTGAGCTCAGGTGATCTACTCACTTCAGCCTCCCGGAGTAATAGGATAACAGGTGTGAGCCACCACACCCAGCCTATTTTTTAAAGTTGAATATACAACTAAATGAAAGTATGAAAGATGGGATAAAAATATATTCATTAAGAAGACTAAAGTTAGTGCTTATGTTAGAAGAGAAAATAAGATTGGGGATGGAGGATAAAGGGAAACAAAACAAAATAAAACAAAAAGGCCACAAATCAATGCTGATTGTGGATCTTGAGCTAAGATTTGTGATAGATCCAAATTTTAGCCTCCAAGGGGTTCTTATGGAATTGCAATTTGATTAGAGTTAGATGTACAAAATAAATAAGGAAAGATTATATAATCAAAGGTTAGATGACAGGTACAACTGAGTACTATGATAGCTCAAAGAACAGAAAGAAAACAAAAGAAAAAAATGATAGTAATTTTTGAGGCCAAAGGAAAAGAAAAAACAAATATTCTTTGATGTCTGTTAGTGGTCCTTAGTTGAATTTCATTGCATGGCTATTTTTAGAAGTCTCTTGTTTTCACCATTTTCTTAATGATCCATAGGAACTAATGCCAGTTTAGATCTTTCAGTTCTATCCTAGTTCTTAAGGACTATTTGTTTATATGTTTTACTTATGCAGAGGAAATATGATTGAATTATACTGACATGAGGAAAATGTTTTTTAACTTAATTTCATTTATTTCTTCTAATTCACTTTTTCACACTGAGTTATAAAGTGTTTAGACTCTGGGAGGTCAGGCAATGTTTGCAGAAGTTTTCTAATACCAAAGTGTACTCTTCTACCTTACATTAGTTAACCGAATGCTATCTTTTGTAGTAGATACATCCCTAATCTTAGCAGCTTAAATCTTACATCCCAGAACAGTAATGGTTCTCCTGGACTCCTGGCCCTCTCCACACAATGAATTCAGGAACCCAAGTTTTTTCAACCTTGTGCCTTTGCCATTTTGTACATATAACTCAATTTTCCCTAGAAATGTTCTCCATTCCAGCCAGCTGGGAGGGGAAAAAATACAGAAAATGGTATTTGGGAAATTTTAATGATCCAGAGCTGGAAGTAGCAGCACATTGCTTGCTATTCCCTTCCCACTGGCTAGAACTCTGTCGTAAGGTGACAGGAAAACTGTGAAAAATAATATACCTGTATGCTCAGATAGGTGAAGAGACAGATCTGCCTCATAACTCCCTCCTATTTATTCATTAGCATCAACCTCTTATTCATAGGTCTGGAAATGAGAAATGATAAAAGGCAGGAACTGCACATAAAATGCCTTTGATTTAAACTTGATATATTCGACATATTCAACCAGACATTGGATAAAGAATATGCCTTTTTCATCTTTTCCACCAACCTCCATTGATCACAAAATAAGGAAAACTACATGTACAGAACAATTGCATGCATTGGAAGGCTCGACTAACCTGAAAAATACCCTGGGATGTGGCCAAGAGGGGCAATGATCAGCTTTGTGCCTGTGCTCACCCAACTGCCTGTTCTGGAATCTTCCACATACATGCCTTTTTGTACATTTCACTGCTGACCTGCCTACATCTTTGGAGTTTGTTTGGCCTTTGATGCTCTGGCTGGTTTCTTGGATTGGTTTCCTATACTTCTTTTTTTTTTTTTTTTTTTTTTTTATTGTTTGGTAAATTTAGTTCCCACTCTA
>NW_003852407.1:1969333-1976433 GCF_000181295.1 Otolemur garnettii | reverse complement strand
CTGATTCCAACCAGTTTTTCTTCCTTTGTTCAGGAGCCTCTGACCAGGGTTGCTACCAGTCAGCCATCTTCCCAGAATCCTCAGTCAGTTTCCTATACTTCTTGACAGCCTGAACTTCTCTGTTGGCTACTTCAGCCCTCACTGTGCCTGTACAAATGTTCTTTCTAACTTATCTGACTACACAGCCAGCTGCCGTCTCTGTAAATAAATTCTGGGTTGCTATGTAATGTGGTTAGTATTCTTCTGTCGCTATCTTCGTCTCAGTGTGACTGTGGTCTACTAATAGTTGGGATTTCTGTATGAAATCCCCACAAAAGACCTAAATATTTTATCTCATATTCACATGTATATATTTGCACTTGATGAGAAGGGGGCTGACTCATCCAGATATTTCGAATAAAAATTTAAATTTGAATCCTGAGAGGAAGTTTTCCTGAGGACATCTGCTCCAGTGTCTCTACCACGTGCTTAGGAATTTGCTCATCGCATTCAGTAATGTTCAAAATGCTCTGGAGGGAACTGGGCCACATTTTCCACTCAGGCCTAGGAAAGTCAATGTGGCCAAATAAAAACTTTACTTCTTAGGATAACCTGGGACTAAAATATGTGCAGTCAGGTAGTATTTTGTTTTAATTTGGTTTATTGTAACAAAGTACTATAGATGGGATGGCTTATAAACAATGGAAGTTTATTTCTTACAGTTCTGGAGACTGGAAGTCCCAGGTGAGGGCACCAGCATGGTAGCAGACGGCCAGCTTCTCACTGTATCCACACATGGCAGAAAGAGAGTGAACTAGCTATCTGGCTCCTCTCATAAGGGTGCTAACACCATTCTTTAGACTCTACGCTTATGATCTAATCACCTCCTAGGCCTACCTCCTACTACTCCTAATGCTATCACATTGGGGTTTAGAATTTGATATATGAATTTGGTAGAGACATAAGCATTCAATCCATAACATATTGATAGTATGTATCTTTTTCCTTCTTTATGCACACATTTATATGCCCTGGTCAATAATATATCGTGCATGCCACAACAGCAAAGCTGAGAAGTTGGTGCAGAGACTGTGAGGTCCATGAGGCCTTTAATACTATCTGGCCCTTTATAGCAAAAGTTTGCTAAACCTTGATTTAGGCATGTAAAGTAGATGAAAAGGTATTGAAATATATATAATTCCGGATACAGAGTAGATTACCAAAAAATGTACTTTTTATTTAATCCCAGTCTTTACTTATTTTGTCCCTTCTGTCTGGAATGCTTGGACACTTCAATCATTTGTCGTTTATCTGGCAAGTTGTTATTAAGTGCTATGTGGCACATGCTGCCCTTGGTGCTAAGACAATAACAGGACACATGGAGTCTGTCTTCTCGAAGCTCATATTCCACTGGGGTTGGGGGAATAGCAGAGAGGTGAACAAATAGCTGTATAACATCACGTCTCCTCATGATCTCCCTTGTGAAAAGAATTGAAGCAAGGTTTAGGAGTCTCTGTTCTTTTAATTTCTACTACCACTGTAAGGCCTTGCTCAAGCCCAACTTTCTTTGTGAAATCATCCTCGGTCTCCCCATTTGGTCTTTGCCTATTTCCTTCCCTTTTATCTCTCAGTACTTCTATTTTGAGCTTTTGAGTCATGTATGTCATTCTACCTTCAAATGGAGTTTTTTGTATATGTATTTTTTTCCCTCTACCATAGATTGTGAACAAAAGCAAGGTGGCAATGTTTTATTTCTCAATGGCAACTAAAATAGTGCCTGACGATTGCTAGGAAATTGAGAAATATCTTGAATTAAAAATTAATACTAATTAATTATTATTAATTCAATATCTCGAATTAAGCCAAGTCTTAGTCTAATATTGGACGTTGTTAGTGCACAACTATTTGATGCATTCCCCTCAGTCTGTGGTTTGTGACCATCACTATGTCCCATCAGGCACTTACAGGGTGAGGGAGTTTCCAACATTTTCAGGAGCTGGGATCCCTTTAGGAATTAACTATGGCTCCAGGCCCATCTTAAACATAAGATTTACCTTTTCTCTTCTTATAAAAACTGCAGGCAGTCCCTGGGTCATGAATGAGATAGGTTCTGTGGGTTCGTTCTTAAGTTGAATTTGTATGTAAGTTGGAACAGGTACATTTATTATTACCTGTAATAATAGGTACTTGCACTTCTCGCTCATAAGTGCAAATAGTATTCAAGTCAGATGTTTGAAACTTAGGGACTGCCTGTATAAAAATTAAAAAAATTTTTAATTTATTATACCCTGAATTTTCCCTAGTAAAAGAAAAATATCCACAAATCAACCAAATAAAAGGGAGAGAAGGTAGGAGTTGCACAAGTAGTTATCAATCAAATAGGTAATGAATTAAGAATCTTTTTGCTATTTTGAATCACACATACACACATGCCCCCTTGCAGTTCATTCACTAGAGTGTTGATGGGTAATTAGGTTACTTTGCTGGAAGGAAACTAGTGTTGGTGGTGACATTAGTCAGCATTTAGGGTGAGCCAATTTTTCCCATGCAGGAGCTGAATGGGGTTATTCACAAAAGGGCATCTGGGCAGGAAGTAGGAAGTTGTGGCTAATCAAGCCATGGTAGCCCCAGAGAGTGGAAGGGAACTCTGTCATCAGAACAATTCAGAACAGATGAGTGTCAGTTAGGGCAAGGGAAATGGCTGAAGGTGATTGTAGAAGGTGGGTGAGGAGGAAATGAGGAGTAGGCAGGCGAGAAGGAAATGAGTAGCTGAGTGAGAAGGAAATGAGGGGTTGCAGCCCGTTACCAATTAGCACAGTTCTTGGGGCCAAGCCACAGACAGAGTGGCCTGTAGGTCATAAGTGTCCTGCAGTACTTGTCACTGAGCCATCCATGGAAAAGACCCATCTCTGTGACCTTTGGCCTGGAAGGGGCTGATTTTGTTACTGTCTCATTCTTTTCTGCACCCTCACTGATGTCCCCCAGTAGCCCTTTATAAAGCCTGGGAGGAAAGAGCTTGATGTGAAGCTTGATAAAGAATAAGATTCCTTGATGCCCTTAGCTTTTATTTCAGGACACTCAAGAGCCACTGAAATAGGAAATCTGGAAAATGGCATTTATAAACTGGGGACAAGGCAGTGGACACCTTGTGGTGGGAACTTGGGCAAGGTTCTTTGCTCTGCCCATGGTGGAAGCCCTTTCTTTGTCATCAGGACAGCTGCATGGATGACCTGAATTTGTTTCCTACTGTGCTACAGACATAAATCCTTCTATAAAGCCATTAAGGATTTTGTTCTTCTGGAAGCCAGGCTGTGTTCTGGACATCCTGTTCTCTGGGAAAACATGCAAATACCTGCCAATAGGGGCACCACTGAGGCAGATAATGCAGCCGGGGGTTAGGCAGTGGGTTGGCTTGCTCTGTAGCTCTTCACGCCTGTGTATGTAGAGTGTTTCCCCTGAGGAAGGTGCCTCCAGATCACCAGGTTTATGCATACCCATAAGCTGAGGCTATGTCCATTCCTCGGATCCTGGGTCCGTTTTCCCAGTAAAGTCTAGGTCATGTAGCTGAACCAGTAGGAAAAAAAAAAAAACATCTGTGGAAAGGGAAGTCAATTCTATATCCATCGTCAGTGAACTCGTGATTGTCTATAATGACAAGTGCAGTAAAAACTTCCCTGTAGTAAACATACATAAATTTGTGTGATATTATCAGTGTTACTAATGCAGCGATAGCTCTCATTCATGGAGCACTGACTGTGTGCCTGGCACGATGCTAAGAACATTGAGAGTGTAATGTAACGCTTACAGCAACACTTCGAAGCAGCTACTGATATCATTCCCATGTTACAGATGATGGTGAGGCAAGAGGCAGAGTCTGTAAATGCAGCTCCAGAACCCAGGCTCTTACTCTCTGCATTATTCTTGCTGCAGTTCACACAGCTAAAAAGTGAGGGAATGGAGGCTGAAAACCCAGGCAGTCTAACTCAGAGGCCTTGCCCTTTGTCACCGCGCTATGTATTTTTGGTCTGTGTGCTACCTCTTTTTTGTGGGGGACAGTCAGGAGAACACAACCTATTGATTCATAGCTATAGACTGCAGTGTATATCAGTCGTAAGCATTCACAGGAGAGTGAGACTTGGTATTGTATTTACATATAGAAATACATGGACACTTTTTAAATTCCATACTTAAAGAAACAGCAAGCAGGGATATTGCAATTATGTGTATCCATCTCAAACACTAACAAATTGCACTGAACTTTCCTAGGCTTTGTATAATAACAGACTCAACTCTAAGTGTAAAAAGAAGAAAACAATCAACAGAGATTATCATTAATTTAGGTCACATTGTATGACTTTTCTAAGTTATCTAAAATGTTTTATTCTTCAGACTACTGTAAACTGGTTGAACACAAAAATAATTTAAGAGCACACATTTTCATCTCTCTTTACAGTAAATGTCAGTACACACAGCAGAAAGGGTTCATAATTTGTGACAAGTAGTCAAAGTTACTCTTACTTGAAACCTCTACGTCCGTGGAATTAGTCAGCAGATAGGTTTCTGTTTAGAGCAGAGAGAAGGGGTTTACAAGAGTATCTAGAACAAAGGAATTTTGGATTCAGGTGAACAGCTTCATAATTTGTCTTTAATATAAACAAGGTGGACCCATTTTATAACTTAATTAAGTCTCCATTCTCCAAGAGGTGACTTGTATTAGCCTATTTCCATAGCACTTGCCAGAAGCTTATTTAACTCATGTCTTCATTTAAATCTAAAATTCCACCAAAAAAAAAAAAAGACTGTATGCACTGGGCAGATGATGAACTAAGATTCTTTAGATTGTGGATTCAGGCTACTGACCCTCTGTCCCCTATTTCTATCTGTACTGCTTGTTGGAAGAATTCTGAGTCACAGGACCATGTAGTACTAGTACACATGGCAGCCATTCCTTGGACAGACGGTTTTAATGTTTTTAACTAACTTCCAGATACAGAGTAGATTGTACTTGGGCTGCCTTGGAGTTTGGTGGGGCCACTTGACTGGTTCTAGCCAATGAGCTATGTTTGGAAGTGCACGTGTCGCCCCCTGCTGGGGTGTTGTATTAACAGAATGCCATCCTCTCTAGATCCAGGGACAGAAACTAATCTGTCAGCCTGCTACCTAGTGCCATGGAACAGACATGTCCCATGGAAAAGGACTTGTAGGATGAGTCAGACATCCTTTTTTTTACACCGCTAAGATATAGAGATTGTTTGTTGCTATATCAGAAACCAGCCTATTCAGAGGTCAGTGTTACTTGTTAGAATATTCCCTAGAATAGCCAAGCCCAAGACCGACCGAGATAGTCTTGAAGAACAATAAGATGAAGGGGCCAGGAGTCTTTCCTTTTATATTAATCTTTATTATAAAGCTGTAGTGACCAGAATAGTGCAGTATTGCTAATGTGACAGACACAATAGCTAATGAAAGAGAAACAAGAGCCCAGAGGCAGCTTCAAGCACAGTGGGAAATTCTGCGTTTCACACGGGTAGTATTACAGATCACTGAGAAAAACCAGAATAGTCAAAAAATGCTGCTGGGAAAGTTGGTGTTCCATATGGGAAAAAAATTGATTTAGCTTCCTATCTCATACACAAAATCAATGCCCAAATGAAGTCATGAGCTAGATATGAAAGGCAAAATTTTGAAACTTCACTGGAACTTTTGGTAGAGAAAGAATTTTTTTTTATGTTTCAGATTACTATGAGGCTACACACAATTAAGTTCCACTGTTTGCACCTGTAAGGTAAAGTTAAGTTGCAGTTTCCTTCAGCCAGGAAATGTGCCACATACCTGTGTATTTTTCCCTTTGGGTGGGAACTTGCTAAACCCTTGAGAAAGAATTCTTAATGCAGAGAAAAAAATTGATTAGTTAGTATTGCATTAAAATTAAGAAGTCAAAAGCCCCTACCAGAAAGGTCTGTAAAGATAAGCCACACACACAACAATGCATATAATTTGCAAAGGATTTTGTATTGGAAAGAAAAATAATAACTGAAAAATAATTTGGTTCATGGGCAAAACATCATGGTCATTTTATAGAAGAGGAAACACAAATGCAAATAGATGTAAGAAAAGCCACATCTTTAGTTATCAGAATTCAAATTAAGTACACATAGAAATGCAAAAATTATGAAGTCTGCCAAAACCAAACATGAGGGAATGTGGATTGTAGGGAATTTTTATTAACTCCTTGCAGGAGAGTGTAAGTTGATATAACTCCTTGGTAAACAATTTTTCATTCTCTTATAAAGCTCAACATGTATTCTACAACTGAGCAATTTCTCTCATAGGTGCCCAAAATATTCCTGCTAAGACACATGTGATAATAGTCATAGCAGCATGGATGGTATCAGTGTTCATTGCCTGGAAAGCAATTACTGTAACTGTGGAATGTATTTTAAATGGAATCAGTTAAAAAGAAATAAACGTAATATTCACATATTAGTATGAATATATCTTTAGAAACAAAACTGAGAAAACCTGTCATACAGTAGAATAATACATATAGAATTACAGCATTTTCAAAAATGCTTAAAAGGCAACTAAATAATATACTGAGAGAGAAGCTGGGGGATGAGCTGGGGAAGGGACATATAAAGATACAATGATTTTATTACTACTCCAACTCTTAAGTGCGACTATTATACTTCCTCCATTATGTATCTGTCACATATGCTGCAAATCTTAATTTTTTTTCCTTAATTTTTTCTTCCTTACATAGGAAGACTAATAGTCTTCGAATAAGCATCCAATCAGGTTTGAATAAAAGATATTCTCTTCCATCGGCAATCTCTTTTAGCAACATGGAAATGTTTTATTATCTAAGTGCCTCTGAACATTGTTCAAAATTAGAGTTGCTTTTCTCAACATGTTTCATTTCTGGTTTCAAATGTTCATGGATGCCTCTGAAATTCTCAAATGGTAAATAACAGAAGAAGGACTTTTTTTCCTGGCAACACTTTCTTTTTTTCTTTTTTTTTTTTTTATTGAATGGTAACTGTGTACATTGATGCACTTTGGGGGTACAGTGTGGTGTTTTCATACACAATCCAAGACACTTCCATCAAACTGGTTAACAT
>NW_003852407.1:1954874-1968249 GCF_000181295.1 Otolemur garnettii | reverse complement strand
TTCATGTCTTAAGTTTAAATCTTTAATCCAGTGAGAGTCTAACTTAGTTAATGGTGAAAGGTGTGGGTCCAGTTTCAGTCTTCTACAGGTTGCCTGGCAACACTTTCTTTCCTTCCTTTCTTTTTCTTTAATGTCAACTAAATTATGGATAATGTGTTGCTTTATAGTTGTTACTGATTTTTCTTCCTTGGGCCTGCATCATTTCTAAGACATTTGACTCTAAAATACTTTTTTTTTGGTCAACATAATACACCTTTCTCAAATAATAGTCTGTTTTTTTGATGTTTTAACTTTTAGATAATTCTTTTATGTCTTGGTGTGAGTGCTTGTAATTTCACCAGAACTCCAATAATCACTTTGGCTAACGTTTATATGGCACTATCACCTTCCAGATTCTGGTCTAGGTGTTACTTCATTCAATCCTCGCCAACCCGCTGGTAGTATCCCTGTGTTATAGAAAAGATAACTGAGGCACAGAAAGGTTACAAATCTTGCTCAAAATCATAAAGGGAAATGCTGGAATTCAAACCAGGGAGTCTAGTTCCAGATCCCACGCTCTTAATTACCTTACCTCTAACGCTCTTTAATTTATATCAACCAGGTTTTGATCTGAGACAGTAACTCTATCCATTGCTTACGATAAAGATTTTCCTCTTGTGTGTCTTCCACCACACCTGTATGATGCCCATCTGGATGAGATGTGTGCCTTTGTCACGATTGTTCCCAGGTATTTTGCTCAACTTAGAGCAAATGTGATCAAATCTGGATTTGATCCTAGACTCACGGGAGTGTCACTAGTACAGCCCAGTAGACTAGTTGAGGGGTAAAATTACAGTCCAGTGCTTTTTAAACTATTTACTTAATTTTGTTTTCATTGCATGTGTAATATGCTTAGATGATTTAAAATTCTTAATTATACAAAAGGTAATACAGTGTGAAATAGCTCTCTCCTGCATCTTTCATCAGATTCTGCTTGTGGAGCTGCATGCTTGATTGGTAGGGTCTTCTTGTTATTTGTGTTTGCAGCCTCAGCCCGTTGCATTTTCAAAGCAGGAATCGTGATGCCAGATAGTCAAGTTTACAGGTGCTTCTAGGTCCCACCTGGACCAGAACCCTTAGAATTCAGGGGTATCCAACCTGTAGCCCAAGGGCGTCACGCAGCCCCAACTGGCTATAAATGCAGACCAACACAAAAATCATAAACCTAAAACACTATGAGATATTTTCTGATGGAACTGATGCATGGTTCCTGAATGTAAACTTTGTAGATGATAAGGTTGTGTCACAACATCACGTAAAATAATCATACGCTCTCGCTGTTTACATGCATGCGTGGCTTCAGTTTTACACAGTGTGCAGTTTCCAGTGTGTTATCTTCCAAGTGCAGACAGTTGGATTGATATAGCAGAGGTTACATGTTCCCTGGTGACCTGGCCAGGCCATGATCTTCAATAATACTTCAACCTACCATTGCAACTAGGCATTTAATGTTCCTTAGAAGTCAGGCAGGCATGCATATTTGGTTATCGAGGGTACTTCCACACCTCGGTGGTGCTTCACGTGTCACTCACCGTGCTTCACAATTGGCCTCTGCCTCCCGCTGCATCAGCATCTGAGATATAGAAGGACCCAAACCTTGCTTTCTGTTTTCCTATTAATTAATTTTCATAATAAAAGTAAATATAGTCCCTAGTCTATTATTATTATTTTTTTTAAATCTCATGATGACTTCTACAACATTTCAAACGAAAAACAGAAGCCAGAAAGAAATTACAGATGAAGGGAGATTGTTGAAGACTGGACAGATGACTGCTTTATTGCTGAGGCAAATAATAAGGCACTCTGCTTAATTTGTAGGGAGTTTGTGCAAGTTTTTAAAGGCTTGAGTTTGAAAAGGCATGACGTGCAGAAACATGCTGCCAGATTTGATATATATGAAGAGTTGTGTCATAAGGACAAAATAGTGGAACTGAGAAAATGTCTGTCTTTGCAACAACATTTTTTTCCTAAAGTTGTAACTCAGACCCATTCCATTGTATAAGCTAGTTATGTGATAGCATATTTAAGAGCAAAAAAATCAAAACCATTTATAGATGGCTAGTTTATTAAGCAAGTATGGATAGCATGGAAGATAAAATTTGCCCTGAGAAAAAGGGGGGATGTTTTTCAGTTTGTCTCGTCAGATGATAGTTAGGTGAATTGAAGAAACTGGAAAATCTCCTGAAAGAAGTAAGGAGGGGAAAGCTGCTAATTTAACATTTTATGCTTTGGTACTGGATGACATCACTTACGCTGTGAATGTGGCTCAGCTGGCCATTTTCATTAGAGGTCTTGATAATGCGTATAATGCCACTGAAGAAATGGCTTCATTAGTTCCATCAAGAGACACAACTAAATCAACAGTCATAAAAAATAAAGCAGGAAAAGATATGTCAAAGCACTTCTCTTTGTTCATTGTCAACAGATCTTGTATAGTTATGGATAGTACCCTGGCAATGGTAGGTGAAAAAGAGGGACTTTCAAGTTCATAGAAGGTGATGCAATTGGTGCCTCAAACTTACATTTGATGAAATATCACTGCATAGTACAAGAAAATGTTTGTACAAAAGCTTTAAAAGTGGATAATGACAAGTAAATAATCATCAAGACTATGAACTTCATAAGGACCAAGGGATGGAATCAGGCCAATTCCAGACATTCCTTAAAATGTTCCTATGGCAACATCATTTACTTTTCAGAAGAAAGATGGCTAAGTTGAGGCCAAATGTTGAAAAGTTCAGATTTGCTACATGTTATCAAGTCATTTATTATATCAAAAATTTGTGCCAGAATTTGACAATGCATGCTGGTTAACAGATTTAGTATTTTTAATGGATTTAACTGCTCATTTAAATGAGTTAAGCATGCATCTTCAAGGTGAAAACTGATTTATCAATACAATGGTTCAAACCATAACTGCATTCCAAATCAAACTGAAATTACGGCAAGCTTAAATTAAGGCAAACAACTTTATGCATTTGACACATTGGCTAAACATAGTCCTATGAATAGTTGAAATATGCAGCCTTGATACTTGATTTGATATAAGAGTTTGAAAACAGATTTCAAGAATTCTGGGAAAATAGTCAATAGTTTGGTGTATTTGCAATTCCATTTTCAGTCAACATAAATGTTACCTGCCAATTTTCAAATGGAATGCACAGAGTTGCAATTTAACATTCAACTTACCATGTTTCCCCCCAAATAAGACACTGTCTTATATTTATTTTTTTCCAAGAAGACACACTAGGGCTTATTTTCAGGGGATGTCTTCCTCTCCACACCAAAATGCAGATACGCCACACAGCCATGCCCATCACTAGGTCTTATTATTGGGGTAGGGCTTATATTTAACAAATGCATAGAAATCCTCCTAGGGCTTATTTGTGGGGTAAGTCTTATTTTCAGGGAAACATGGTAAAGAAAGATTTGATTGTGTCTCTTTGCTGGATGTTTATATGTTCTGCCTTCCCAGAGGCAAATATCCCTCACTTCACAATCACACCTTATCTATATCATTGCTTTTCAGCATGACTTACTTATTTTCAAGAATGAAGTACATTAAGAGTAAAATTAGAACCAACAGAACTCCTTGAGAATCACAACTACTTTCATTGAATCAGGTATTGATGCGTTAGTTTCCCAAGTACAATGTCAAATATCCCATTAGTTTTATGTTGCCCATGTCTCTTTTACTTTTATAATAAAAAAATTATAAAAACCAAAGATATTTTATGACTTAGATATATACATTTTCAGTATTAGTGATTACAAATTTGGAAACTGCTTTACAATTTTAAAGACTCTGAATGGGCTGATATATGATTAGCATTATTACATAAGGACTTTTTGCTTATCTGTGGTGGCAGAAATCATGAAAATTATGCACAGATCTTTTTTTTGCCCATCAGCTTTTGTTAATACTTTTGCATTTCATGTGTGGCCCTAGACAACACTTTTTCCAGTGTGGCCCAGAGAAGCCAAAAGGTTAGACACCCCTTTTTTGGATTCTTTCGTTGGTTGTGGACACCATTACAGTCCTACCTGTGAGTTTACATGTTAGGTCCTTGAGGTCTCCTCTGGCCAGTAGAAGTTGGATCAGGCAATCCTAATCTACTGTAATAGTGTTTTTTAAATGTTGAATTTGGGGGAACAGGTGTTGGAGTCTTTCTTTCCCTCTCAAAAAACCTTGAGAAAAATCATTCAACTTGATATACCGTCTCCTGTCAGAAATTATACTTTCCAAGATTCTGCCTTTGTTAAAACACGAAGATAAACTATTTTATGCACACTTGTAGAGCAGTGAATGCCTACTAGTCATTAAGTTAAGGAAGATCCTTCAAACTTTATCTTGACTATGGAAGGCCCTTTCCAAGGTTACTTGCTCTATCCAACTAAGCAAAACAGTGGGACATAACTTTGGCATCTCTTATTTCACAATGTAAAGATTTCCATGTAAAATCCTTCCATTTCAGTTTTTAAGGGGCAGTCTATTGCATGGGCTCCGCACTCTTCATAGTCTCCAGAGGTGCTTCCTTGAACTTCAAAGTTGTGCTTGTGCCTTGAGCGTGACACCGGGAACTTGGGAGTTTGCTCATTCACCTTCATGTCTCCTACTTTTAGGTTAAACTCTCACATTCCTTTTTAAAAGAGATAGATCATATCACCCTTTATTTTGCTTATTCTATGTATTCCGTCAAATTTTATTTTCCTTAGCCACAATGAACAGCAAGGCATTTGAAAGTTTAGAGGGAACATGCTAAGGTAAAGTGCAGAGCAGTTTGAAAGATATTCACTTACTCTAAGTGCACCTGTAGACAGTGTTAGCTGAGTTACTGCCAACGCAGGTAAGCGCATTGACTGCCAATCAGAATGCTGAAATACTGCGTGCAGAAATTAGTCGTCTCCTGTAGTAGACTTATGCGAAGTATATTTGTAGTTGGGGAAGGTATATTGTACTAATTCTGCTAATTTTTTTCCCTTCTAGTTACCTTTAAGATGCCTTTACTTCTATTATGGTGGCTTTCAGCCAGTCTACTAGAATAGTATTTTCAACCTTTTTAATCTCATAGAATACTTGAACTTATAGTTAGTTAAATTTCCGGGGCACACTTAAATTATGTTGATCAAAAGAAAGAGTAGAAAAAGAACATACTTAATGTGCTTTGAACATCTTTCAAAAATAATCGAATTAGTGATCTTTAAACATTTTCACAGCACACTTAAGATCCTCTCCTGGCATACCGGTTGCAAATCACTCTACTAGAACAAGGAGAAGCTAGCTGAGTGGTGTTGTAAGAAATTGCTTATTTTTCCTTTGCCAAGAGAGTAGATACCCTGCATGTATGATACATGATTACTTTTCATGAAAGATTACTGACCGTGTTATCTCTAAATAAGCCTCCATGGTCTGGTTAAGATTTGGAAAGAGGGCTCAGCGCCGGTGGCTCAAGTGGCTAAGGCACCAGCCACATATACCTAAGGTGGTGGGTTCAAATCCCCAGCCCGGGCCCGCCAAACAACAATGATGCCTGCAACCAAAAAATGGTCAGGCGTTGTGGCAGGCGCCTGTAGTCCCAGCTACTTGGGAGGCTGAGGCAGGAGACTCGCTTGAGCCCAGGAGTTGGAGGTTGCTGTGAGCTGTGATGCCATCGCACTCTACCCAGGGGGATAGCTTGAGGCTCCGTCTCAAAAAAAAAAAAAAGAAAAAAAAAAGATTTGGAAAGAGCCCAATAGCAAACATGGAATAGAGTTCACTAAGAAGGACTTAAATGGTTAAACTTTCAGGGATTTCAATAGGCTATTGTGCGGCACAGACTAGGCAGGAAACCTGTGAACAAGTCCTGTGTTGCCTGTGTCTGAGATCACTTCTGGCCTGGTTGCTGGGCTAGGCACTAATGTATGTTGGAAAAGAAAATTAAAAGCCATATTTTTCTTGCTTTAAAAAAATTGTATATCTATAAAGTGTACAACATGATGTTTTAATATACATATACAGAGTGAAGTGATTGGCATGTGTATCTAATTATAATTTTTCTAGGTCACAATTGTGGCTATGAACTATTACTACAAATCTAAATAGATTTAAAGAAAATAGGAGAAGGAAAAGAAGACTATTAACCCAAGTGACCATGGGAATACAAAGCACCAGGCTAGTTCATTACCTTGGGTCTTAAAGATCAGAGAGGTGGTAAGAAATCAATTACTTTAAAAAGGCAAACAAGATAGGACTTTAGACAGGTGGGACAAATGTTTTAAATTATACCTATACATAACCGGAATTATTAAATCAAAATTCCTACTACTTTATTTGCTATAAAGGATAAATTCTCCTGTGATGGTCTGCCATTCAAGTACAGATATTTATTGCTGTCTCGTATGGAGTATAACCCTTAACCACAAGGCTATGGTTATTGCAAAATTTTGCCTTTTTTTGTGAAGAAATTTTATTTATGCATTACAAGTTCATGATGAAGATGTAATTTATTAGACAACATTATAGAAATTGAATTAATTCATCTCAGTGTAAATGTATGCTTTGTGAGGATGGACTCACAGTTTATGACTTTGTTAACTTTACTCTGTCATCTTAGCATGGCAAGGGGCAAGAGTTCACTTGTTAGTAAAATGCATAAATATCCCATGTTTTGGCTTTTATTTCTATCCCCCCTTGAGCAAAACAAATTAGTGATTCAAATAGACTCATTTCTAACAACACTGGGAGGTTTGCTTTGATGTCACATGTGTTGTTATTTTTAGTCCTCATAAAACCCTTCAGAGATAATTGGCATTATTACCAGGGAAATATCTCCTGAGAAAGCTGAAGCATAGAGAGCTTTAAGCAACTTGTCCATGGGAATCAGAGCCAGGAATCAAACTCAGATCTATCTTCCTTAATGGCCCCGCTTTTTTTATGTGCCTTGCTGCCCTTAATAGCTAGAAAATTCTAGCTATTGAATTATATCTGTTACAGACCTATAAAGGAAATTTTCTGTACTCATAATTCTGTTTTCCAAGCTATGGGGTTAAGGTATCCTTTGTAAATTGTGAAACCAACAGCTTAGATGTAAGATGTGTAGGTGGTGGGATGAGGGTGCCATTGCCTCTGCTACTTGTAGGCGACCTGTAGGATTTGGGGTCTGTTTGTTCCCATAGGTGCTTTGGTTCACTGCTGTGTTGGGGCCACCGTGAAGAGGCTGAGCATCAGTAGACATCATGCACAATCTAATTCCCAGCAAGAATTCAGAGTTTCCTTGCTAAATCCTGCCTCTTTGGCATTATTCCTCTCCGTCTCTTGGTCCCCAAGCTCACTGTCACTGCTTTCATTCACTTTCTCTTGCCTGCACTCTTGTCAGTGTCTTCACTGACTTTACTACTCTCAACCTTTTTTTTTTGGTATCACCAGAAGACTCATCATTCTCACAATCAGAACTCTTCTTATTATACTTCTGCTTAAAATCCTTTAATGACTCACCATTGCTTTCAGAATGAAGCATCAGCTCCTAGGGTACAATTTCAGATCACAATTGATCCCCTTTCATACAAATCCTGTTCTCCAGACACACTCAAAACACTTGTGGATCTCCAGATGCGTTATATTATTTTACATCTGCATATCTTTATTCAAGATTTGTCTTCCTCCTGGAATATCTCTGGACCGATTGTCACTTGCATAGCTCTCCACCCCAAGGCCTACACTGTCACCATAGGCCACTGTAGTGGGTATCTGTTCTCCTTTGCTTAGTAGTTTACTTCCCTCAGGATGCGGATCCCCCATGCTAATGGAACTCTGGTACTGCTGCCAGTCATGCCTTCTGTTTTACTGACTGCAGGGGTAAATATGTGACCCCAGGTGTTGGTGACCATAGAATCTTCTTGAGTATAATGATTGGCCCAGAATTGAGCATGTGGCCTAAGCCAAACCAATCAAAGTCTTCCCTGAGATTTTTCATGTGCCAACTAGAGACATTTCCTTGGATCATTAATTGTATGATTATCACTCTAGAACCCCTTTTGTCTATCACCTGACACTTGAAGGAGGCTGAAGAGTAATGTTTATGTTTAGAAGAAAACAGAAATGAAAGATGGTGAGAAAGGCGTGGGGGCACTGAATTTCTGAGGTCTACTCTTTATTAACCGGTGAAGTTGATTAATTTCCCTAAGTTCAGTATGTTTTAATCTATAAAATAGGGAAAATAAAAGTAATACTGCTCACCTAATTGGTTCTTATGAAGATTATGTGAAATAATACAAATATGTATTTAATACACTGCTTAGCGTAGAGTAAATGCTCAATAGATACTAGCAGTGAGTGTTGTTACAGGTAAAGTTAGGCATACCCTCTTCCCTGTCATCTGCAGTAATCCAGGAGCTTCTCTGTTGGTATTTAGGTCTATTTATCACTGACTGTGGCCTAATTTTGAGATCATTTCCTTTTCCCCATTATTCTCATTGCCTGTCTATCAAGCTAATTACCATTTTTAAATGACTCACCTTACCTTTCCTTCACTTATTTGAGACATTTAAATAACTCAAATCTTAGTATCAATACTTTGAGCACATTTTCATTTAATTTCATTGGTATAAAAATATTTAAGCTGCTACAGTGCATGAGCAGATGGACCAGGGAAGATGCTTTTCCCATTACTGGAAATATAATACATTGTAACACAAAATAATTTTGATGGTCTCAAGCACTAAATTACTAAGTGGGTATATTACATTAAGAATATATGTAACAAGCACATTCTGTCTGAAATTCAGCCCACTCAGCACAATTGCTCCAAGAAGTTGCAATATTTTTTTCTTATTAACAGACTGGCTTCATCTTTTTTTTATGGGAAAATTGATAAACACTCTTTTCTTGGTGTGCTCTTAAGATGCATATGAATTGTACTTTAAAGTGGGTAGCCAGTAACCTTGTTTCATTTCTCTCTTCTGTGTCTCTGACCCAGCTCTTCAAAGAACTGCAGCATCAGCATCTCTCTCATCTTTTCCCTTAGCTTGCCTGAGATCTAAGCAAAATTCCCCCCAAATCCATTGGCAAGGTAGGCGGTGGAGAGACACTAATGATCTCTGCTATTTCTCTTTCATTTGGGCCTGAGAGTAACCTGATTTTCCTGCCTTGGGGAACAGAGTCATTGGAAAGCCTGTAAGAGCAGACTCGGTGATGGCAAGGTCATGGAATGGCCCTGGGCAACATGAGGGGACCTCGGTCCTAGTCTTGGTTCTACTATTTGCTGTGTGACCTAGGGTAAGTCCCTCTTCCTCTTTGAGTATCATTTTCCTCATCTTTAAAATGGGGGAGGTTTGACTAGAGCCTGTCTAAGATCCGTAACACAGCTGTGATTTATGGCCTAAAGGCAATCTGGGTATTTCAGAGTTAATATGAGTTTGAATCCTTCACCTTTCCCCCATTTTAACGTTTTAAAAATATTTGGGTATTGTTTTACTTAGGTCTGGCTAATTTCAAGGAGCAAAAAACTCATTAAATTAGTCAAGTTATAAAGGCAGGCTACTGAAGGACCATAGTAAGCCATCTTGAAGTCATCCCAGGATGGGAGATGAAATTCCTCCAGGGCAAGAGGGAAACTGGAGAAGGCCAGGAGCTGAGCTGGCACCTTTAAGTCTCAGGGAGCCTCATGTTTCTCGCTGCTGATTCATTTGGATATTTACTCCATTTCTCTGCAGCTTTCTGCAGACTGGTTCCTTCTACTTAATATTGCATGTTTTACTCCTTCATAATTCTGAGTTGTCTTGGCACAATGTCAAGCTAACTAAACTCTGTGACCATTTAGTTCCCATACCCCCTGTTACCCAACTTCCTCAGACTCTTAGAGACCCCCTTCTCTAATACCTTAAGAAAACAAGGCTCTGTTTGGGGTAGTCACTCATCCCTGGTCCAATCAGTGATGATAATGGTTCACATGGTCCTCAGAACTGTTCCTAACCAGGGCTAAGGAAAGGATTGCTTCTCCAAAAGGAAATGAAAGCAGTGAGATGAGTGTGAGCATGTTTACTAGAGGCCTAAGGAAAATTCAATCTAGGGGTGACAGGGCCTGAGCCATTGGCAAGATTGGGACTGGACAGACTCTAAAGAGCCTTCCAGTCCATCAAACATCACTGATAATTCATCTCTGTACCCCTCCCACAGGGTGACATGCATGCCATTGGCAATACACACAGAATGCCTCACATGGGGTCTACCACAGAGTAGGTGTGCCATGATTGATGGATCCTTCCTCTCAAAGACTTGGTTATGTCATGGAGACTAAGCAACTATGTATTGATGGAGATAGAAGAAACATGAACTAGATCACTGGATTTCAAGGAAGGGAGAGCTCACTAGGGGTATGGTGTTCAGGAAATCCTGTTAGGTTTCTGGTGAGCCTTGAGTAGAGGATGGATTTCTGATTGAATATGGAGAGGAAAGAATGAATAATATATTCAGATTTCAGGAATGTAAAAGAGCACACAGGCAGGCTAGGTTTTGGCATGGGTGGATCAGTGAGTAGATGAACTTGGTGAGACTATAAAAGTTCTGTGAAATGAGTAGCAGTAGTACTAAACTAAAGGTATAGACTGTAAGATGTTTATTGAGCATGGTTTGGCTCAGAAATGCTGTCAGCAGCACAATTAGCCATGAACTCAGCAGACCAGCTCTTTATGAACAGGTGCTTAGATGCTTAGAGACTGTTAGGTAAGCACCAAAAAGTATCTATAATCCCACTTTTCAGAAGGGAGAATCAATCCTTGAAGACAAGTGGAAGGCTAGGGAGCATGAGGCCAGGCTAAGACGTGTATTAATTATCTGGAAGGTGGGCTTTAAGGCCAGGGTCGGTCCAGCTTCAGACTATTCTATTGAATCAAGTAGATCACATTGCCAAAAAAGCTCTTGAGAATAAAAAAAGTGCATTATAAAGGTAACAGTATGTTCTATATTGCCAAGTGCAAAACTTTTGCTTATTTCTCCTATAAATTTCCCCACCAACTAAAACTCTGGTATGCCTTAGGTTGATAAGCTATTTATATTTCTTAGTCAATGTATTAAGCCACTACTGTAGGGATGATAAAGACTTAGACATACAGGATCACTGTTGTGTCATGCCACTGTGCAGCCCATCACCCCTGTGTATTAGTTATCCATTGTTATGCAACCCTGAAACTTAGCTGTCTAAAGTAACAAACGTTCATTATTTCACAGTTACCAAGAAGGAGGAATCCAGGAATGGTGGCCCTAGCTTGGGGTCTCTAAGGAGGTTGCAGTTAAGCTTGAGGCTAGGCCAGCAATCATCAGAAGGCTAGACTAGGGAAGAAGGATCCACTTCTCAGCTCACTCATGTGGTTGAGTGAGTTTTTAGCAGGTTTCTATTTCTTGCTGGCTGTTGGCTGAGACTTCAGTTCCTCACCATATAGGCCTCTCATAGTTTGCCTGAGTGTTCTCATGATATGACAGCTGGCTTCCTCCAGATTGAGTGGAGGGAATGAGGGAGGGAGGGAGAGGGAGAAATCCCATGTGAGTGAGTGAGCATGACATCTCAAGCTCGAAGCCATAGCCATTTTATAATCCAGTTTTGGAAATGACATACCATTCCTTCTGTTGATTACTATTGGTGACAAGTTGCAATTCTGGTATAATGTGGGAGGCAGTGATCATTTGGGGCCATCTTAGAGGCTGATCACACCCCAAAACTTTGGGCAAGATAATCTTATCTCTGACCCTCATCTGCTCCTCTATTAAATGGGAATAAAATCGAATTGCTGGTTACAGGTGATGACTTAAAGGGATTTTACTGAGGACCTAGTGAAGTGATAGTTGGGAAAGACCTTTGTAAACTATAAAATGTACTGGGTGAAAAATTTGATAGCACAGGAGGAGAGGACTAAAACTCAAAGGCAGTGAAGAATTAGTCTTATAAATGGAGAAACATGGGTTATCTTAGGCCACAAACCCTTCCCTTCACTACATATGCCATAGTCTCTAGGGCTTGGCAGATTGAGACCATGTGAAATTTGGGGTTAGCATACTTAAATTATTTTTGTGTGTCTACATAATAAGCTTTCTTTTTCTAAGAAAAATAATGGAAACAAGTCATAATGCAAGGTTTGAAAAGGTTGACGACATTAACTTGTTTTCACCATATAATTTGTTAATTAGCCAATTGTTCATGAATTAAAACCATATGAATTCAATTTTACCAAATTGACATAGCTTAGAAAAATATATTTTATGTTGCACTAAATATAAGGACACTGGACAATATGATCTAATAAAAAATTGCCCTGTGTCCTGAGCTCACAGACCCTGATTCAGGTCAGCATCAGAACGCATCCACAGGGAAAATGTTCTGCCCACATTCAGGCTGGCATCATTTCTTATTGGCACATGTAAAGCCTACCTCTTGACAGCTGTTGCTGCACAGATAGAATTTTTAATGGAGATGAAAACCCAATGTTGAGAGTGTAGTGTTTGACATCACCCATTGAGCCTGCAACTGGGCTGCATATTCCTCTCTGTGGTGCAGAAGATGGACCACAAGGACCAGATATTTCTAGGGTCTTGGCCAGGTGACACATGACACACATGCTTAAACAGAGCAAAGGAGTGCATGTCAAGTCTGGAACAGAAAGACCTGCCCACACAAAGTGGTAAGTCCAGCTCAAGCTGTGAGGACTCTTTGTCTCTTTGTTATTATTTTTTATTATTAGATCATATTTGTGCACATTCATTCTATCATGGGATACAGTGTGTTGTTTCCATATACAATTTGAAATACTTTCATCCAATTGGCCAACATAGCCATCATGTCATTCTCATAATTGTTGTGTTAAGACATTTATATTCGACATTTAGAAAGCTTCACATGTACCCTTATAGGAAAAATCATAGGTGTGATCCCTGCAATCACCCTCCCTTCACCCATCCTCCCCCCTCCTCTCCCCTCCCTCACTGTTTTCCTGATATTCTTGGACTCCATTTGGATTATAGCTTTCCTATGATAGTTAACAATTAGTTTCACAATAGGGTTGAGTACATTGGATACTTTTTCTTCCATTCTTGAGATACTTTGCTAAGAAGAATATTTTCTAGCTCCATCCATGTAAACACAAAGGAGGCAAAGTCTCCATCTTTCTTTAGGGCCGCATAATATTCCATGGTGTACATATACCACAATTTATTGATCCATTCATGGGCCGATGGGCACTTGGGCTTCCATGACCTAGCGATTGTGAATTGGGCTGCAATGAACATTCTGGTACAGATATCTGTATTGTAGTGTGATTTTTGATCTTCTTGATATATACCTAGCAGAGGAATTATAGGATCAAATGGCAG
>NW_003852407.1:1929083-1952126 GCF_000181295.1 Otolemur garnettii | reverse complement strand
TGGTCTGAGAAGATGCAAGGGATAATTTCTATTCTTTTAAATTTGCTGAGGTTAGACTTGTGACCTAAGATGTGGTCTATTTTAGAGTATGTTCCATGGGCTGATGAGTAAAATGTGTACTCAATTTAATTAGGGTGAAATGTTCTATAGATGTCCGTTAGATCCAAGTGCTGAATGGTTAGGTTTAAATCCAAAATTTCTTTGCTAAGCTTCTTGTTGGAGGATCTATCCAGCACTACCAAAGGGAAATTAAAATCTCTGACTATGATGGAGCAGGGAGTAATCAGGTTGCTCATGTCTGTTAGAGTGTCTCTTATAAATTGAGGGGCATTCTGGTGCATAATGCAGGTGCAGAAATATTGATAATTGAAATCTCATCGTATTGAGTATTACCCTTAACAAATATAAAGTAACCATCCTTGTCCTTGATCATTTTTGTTGGTTTAAAGCTTATTGTATCTGTGAATAAAATTGCAACACCTGCTTTTTTCTGCTTTCTATTAGCCTGGAATATAGATGACCATCCCTTCACCCTGAGTCTATGCTTGTCTTTCCAAGTAAGGTGAGTTTCTTGAATGCAGCAGATATCTGGCCTGGGTTTTTATATCCAGTCAGCCAGCCTGTGCCTCTTTAGAGGGCAATTTAAGCCGTTCACATTGATTGAGACTATTGATAAGCCTGGTATAGTTTTGGGTATCGAGTTTTTTGAAAGTCCAGTGGACATCTTTGTTCCTTTTGTCACTGTGGAGATTGGAATTTGATCAAAATTTTCTGGGTGGGTTTATCTATGCGGTGGAGGATTGTGCTGGTCATTATGGAGGATAGGTCTGAGGATACCCTGGAGGGCTGGTTTAATTATGGCAAATTTTTTCAACATGTGAATGTTGTTAAAGTATTTAATTTCTCCATCATAAATGAAACTCAGTTTATCTGGATACAGGATTCTGGGTTGAAAGTTGTTTTGTATTAGGAGGTTGAAGGTCTATGCCCACCCTCTTCTAGCCTGAAAGGTTTCGGCAGAGAGATCTGCAGTCATTCTAATATTCTTCTCCTTGTAAGTTAGTGTTTTCTTGCGTCTAGCTGCTTTCAGAATTTTCTCTTTCATGTTAACTTTAGTGAAGTTGATTATGATATGCCTGGGGAATGTTTTGCTTGGGTTGGGTCGCACTGGGGTTCTGAAGCTGTCTGCTATCTGAATTTCAGGATACGAGAAGGAAACACTTTTACACTGCTGGTGGGACTGCAAACTAATATAACCTTTTTGGAAGGAAGTATGGAGAACCCTCAAAGAACTCAAGCTAGACCTCCCATTTGATCCTGCAATCCCATTACTGGGCATCTACCCAGAAGGAAAAGGATCCTTTTATCATAGGGACACTTGCACTAGACTGTTTATTGTGGCTTTATTTATAATTGTCAAAATGTGGAAACAGCCTCAATGCCTATCAACCTAGGAATAGATTAACAAGCTGTGGTATATGTACACCATGGAGTACTATTCAGCCATTAAAAAAGGAAACTTTACAGTTTTTGTATTAACCTGGATGTAAGTGTAACACATTATTCTTAGTAAAGCCTCACAAGAATGGAGAAGCATGAATCCTATGTACTCAATTTTGATATGAGGACAGTTAATGACAGGCTGGGAGTGGGGGAAGGGGAGAGCAGAGGAGACAGAAGGAGGGAGAGGTAGGAGAAAGGAAGAGCAGAGAGAGGGAAGGAGGGAGGGGAATGGGGTCTTGGGGCAAGACATGATTATAAGAGGGACTTTACCTAACAAATGCAGTCAGTGTAATCTAGTTTCTTGTACCCTCAATGAATCCCCAACAATAAAAATAAAAAAAAAATCCATGGGCAAGATGTACAAGAAATGGAAATGTAGAAACTCAGTACACAGAGGCAGAAATGAGAGGGAGATAATTCTCATTGTATATTCATTTTCTAAAAATAAAAAAGAAAGAAAGAAAGAAATTATATCATTAAGAACAAACTATCTCACTTTAGCCTAAAGGATCTTAGCCACTTTGCTATAGAGCAACTACTTTTATATCCAATCCATATGAAGAGCTTTAGATAAGTGGTTTCTAGACATAATACATGTATGTATCTATTTTTAGAGGCAGGGTACCCCTCTGTCTCACAGGATTATCTCAAATTTTGAAGTTATAAGTTATCCTTCTGCCTCAGCCTCCTAAAGTGCTGGGATTACAGGCGTCAAGTACCACTCATGGCTCCATATAGATCTTTACTTTTTAGTCTCTAATAGATCAGGTCCTTGATCTACTTTGTGGTCCAGGAGTGATATTGACCCCTTTACCCAGAGCTTTGCTTTGCTTTGAGCCTATCCAAACACTGCTTTATATAAACTTCACCTATACTCCACCCTTCCCTCTCTGGGACAATGCTATTCTCCCTCTCTGTCTGTTGTTTGGTGAGACACACCATGGTTCCTCTGTGCCTCTCTTGTTGCAACAGGCCAGTAAACCTGACTTTGCAGAAATATAGAGTAGCGGGCGGCACCTGTGGCTCAGTGAGTGGGGCACCGGCCCCTTATACCAAGGGTGGAGGATTCAAACTTGGCCCTGGCCAAACTGCAACAAATAAAATAACCGTGCATTGTGGTGGGCACCTGTAGTCCCAGCTACTTGGAAGGCTGAGGCAAGAGAATCGCCTAAGCCCAAGAGCTGGAGGTTGCTGTGAGCTGTAACACCATGGCACTCTACGAAGGGCAGCAGAGTGAGACTCTGTCTCTAAATAAAAAAAAAAGAAAGAAAGAAAGAAAGAAAGAAAGAAAAGAAGTATAGAGTAGCCTCTAGGGGTCTTAGATTGATCGCATGGGGGAGAGGAAGGAGCCTTTTTTTTCTGTCTGACAATGACTGTGACAGCTTTGGTGTTGGTTTCTGCAGCATCAAGGGGTTAACTCCTAAGCTTCTGATTAAAAGTGGTGAGTCATTTTTGATAGCAGTGCAGGAGCAGTGGCAATAGTGTGAGTTGGTGGGCAACTAGCCAGAGGATAAAGCAGCTTCCTGATCTCTGGGCAACATCCCCCTTTCCTTTTGTTTTTCTAGTTACTCTAACATTTTTACAACCAATTTTCTGATTATAAGCAACTAAATATCCCTATGCTAGAAATACATAGAGTGTTTCCTTTTTTCTTATTGGTCACTAGCTGACAAGAGACATCTGAGCTTCTGAACTGCACTTTAGCAACTTGCCGGGATGAGAGAGAAAAACAGTAAGAATTCAGGACTTGTCAAGGATTTCACCCTGGGAAGTAGGAGTTAATCAGAAATAGAATAGCTCTCATATGTGCCACAGATGGGCTTCCAGTCCTCTGGGTAGACCACAAAACCTCAACCCTCGAAATTGGATTAAGATGGGTCCTGGACAACTTAAGCCCCCTAGGCTTCTTAAATTAATCAGTTTTGGAAATTCTCAATTTTATATTCTCAAATACTGCTTTTACTTCTCTTTTGGGACTAGCAACTAATTGCAAGTTACATATTCTCATGGCATATTCTATATCTCTTACTTCTCTGTATTTTCCATTCTTTGGTCTGGCTATGCTTAAATCTGATAGATTTTCTTAACCTAATTTTCCGTTCAATATTCTTCAACTATATCTAAAATTCTTTTGTTACAGATTTTTGTACCAATTCTATAATTTCTAGTTTAAAAAAAAATTATTGTTGTTTCATATAATCTTTTGTTCTTTGCTGAATTTTTAAGTATTTGTCTTTATCTACATTTTAATTTCTATACTCTTAATATGATCACAATATATAAAATTGTTAGAACTAAATTAGAAATAGACAAATCTATAATTATAACGAATGGGATATGATAAATATATTTTTCATCAATTGATAGAAACAGCAGAAAAATTGCTAATATGAATGATGTGAATAGCACAATTAACAAAACTATTTAATGTCCATTTATAGAAGTATGCACAAAACAACTATAGAATGTATGTTATTTTTCAAGCCCATATGGAGTATTTATAGAATTTGGCCATAGAGCGATAAATCTATAAGACCACTTGGAAAGATATATATCAAAGATGTTGTTTCTTCTAAATGCATCTATAGACTGTAATCAAAATAGCAGCCAGGTATTTAGAACAAATGGGTTTTAAAATTAACTAAAAAATACTAACATTATTAAGCCATAAAAAGATGGATATCTAGTATTTTTTATAACAACCTGAATGGAATTAGAGTCCATTCTCTGAAGTGAAGTATCATAAGAGTGGAAAAATAAATACCACATGTACTCAATAGTAAACTGGAACTAGTTGATGAATACCTATTTGTTCACATGCAAACAAAACTCAATGAAGTTCAAGTAGGGGGTAGGAGAGAAGGGTATGGGTAAATTCCCATCCAATGGGTACATTGCATGGGTATATTGCATACTTTCTGGGTGAAGGACACACCTATAATTCTGACTTTAACCTTACAAAAGAAAACCATGTAACTCAAACATATGCACCCTGATCATAATCTGAAATTAAAAAATTTTAACATTAGAGGACTGAGAATATTTAAGATGCACTTAAAGGAAAAAGGATACTAAAATTAATGGATACCCATAGAGAAAAAAGTTGAGGAAACTTGGCCTATTCAATATCAAGGCTTGTAAATTTATAGCAGTTAAGATGGTGTGGTATTGGCATGAGGACTGGAGAATAGACCAGTGGAGGAGAAGAGATGATCTAGATATTTACTGTCATATGTATGGACACTTGACTTTTGGCAAAGATGACCACAGACCTCTGGGAAAAGACCATCTTTTCAATAAATAATTGAATAATTGGATATTTACTAAAAAATATGAATGTTTAAAGAGCAATTCTAAGCAGCTATAGACCTAAATGTGAATGGCAAAACATAAAAGCTTTATAGAAAGTAATATGGATAAATACTTTCAAGACTGGACCTGTACCTCTCACCATTGAGAAAAATGGATTCTCATTGGATAAAAGTTTTAAATTTAAGACACAAAACAATATAAATTCTAGAAGAGAATGTGGAGAAAACACTCAAGATATTGGCCTGGGAAAAACTTCCTGAGGAAGACCGCCTTTACAATTGGAGCAACACCAAAAATAAATAACTGGGATTTGATCAAGCTAAAAAGCTTTTGCATAGCTAAGGGTACCACAGAAAAAGCAAACAGACAGCCTTCAGAATGGGAGAAGATTTTTGCAAAGGCCTGATAACTAGAATCAATAGGGAACTCAAATTAAACAATAAGAAAAGTGAAAACAACACTCTGTATAAGTGGGCAAGAGATTTAAACAGAAACTTCTCTGAAGATGACAGACGAATGGCCAGCAAACATAAGAATAAATGCTCATCGTCTTTAATCACCAGAGAAAGGCAACTCAAAAACACTCTAAGATATCACCTAACTCCAGCAAGATTAGCACACATCACAAAGTTTCAGGACACCAGATGTTGGCGTGGATGTGGAAAGAAGGGAATACTTGTACACTGCTGGTGGAATTGCAAACTAATACAGCCTTTTTGGAGAGAAGTTTGGAGAATCCTCAAAGATCTAAAAGTAGACCTTCCGTTTGATCCTGCAATCCTATTACTAAGTGTCTACCCAGAAGAACAGAAATCATTTTACTATAAAGACATTTTCACTTGAATGTTTATTGCAGCTCAATTCATAATTGCCAAGTCATGGAAGCAACCTAAATGCCCTTTAACCTGTGAATGGATGAACAAACTGTGGTATATGTATACCATGGAATATTATTTGGCCATTAAAAAAGATGGAGATTTTGTATCTTTTACATTTACCTGGATGAAGTTGAAATGCATTCTTCTTTAGTAATGTATCACAAGAAAGGAAAAATAAATATCCAATACACTCCATAGTAGTATGAAATCAATATATGAATAATTACATGCTGATAAGAATAATAAAATACTAATATGGTCCAGATTGAGGCAGGAGGAAAGTGGGAGGGAGGAGGGGGAAGGACATTTGGCATAAAGAAGGAGGGCATGAAGTGGGATCTCACCTAATGTGCACAGTGTGAGGTGTATAACACGCCCCCTTGGTGAGGGGCTCTTCTACAAATGGAACTTTACCCTAGAAGTAAGAACAATGTAACCTAAAACTTGTACCCTCATATTAATTTGAAAAAATAAAAAAAAAGAAACTAAAAAAAAAAAGACTTTAGGGTAGGAAAAATTAAGACTCTAAAAGCTCTAATTATAGAAGATTGATATATTTTAAAAAAATATTAGCTACTGCTAGTTATATATTTTGGTAATTATTGTTATTAAATTTTAATTGACAGTTATAATCAGATACATTTATGAATATAATTTGATATTTTGATACACAGTAATTTAGAATGATTAAATCAATCTAATCCGCACATCTATCACTTTATCTTTTTTTGTGGTGAGAGATTTAGAATTTACTCTTTTAGCTATTTTGAAATATACAGCACATATGCATTATTATTAGCTATAGTCACCCTACTGTACAATACATCTCAAAAACTTATTCTTCCTGCCTAACTGAAAGATTGTACTGTTTAACCAACACCTCTCATTCCCTCCTTACTTCCCTCCTACCCACCTCTCATAGCCTCTGGCAACCACAATTCTACTCTCCACTTCTGTGGGTTCAGCTTTTTTGATTCCACATATAAGTGAGATCATGCATGATTTTCTTTCTATGCCTGGGTTTTTTTTTTTTTTATTGTAACATCCTCCAGGTTCATTTATGTTGTTGAAAATAACAGGATTCCATTTTTTTGAAGGCTAAATGACATTCCACTGTGCATAAATATATATAAAAAACACATTTCCTCCATCCATTTATCCACTGATGGACACCCAGGTTGACCCCACATTTTGATTGTTGTAAATAATGCTGCAGGGAACATAGGAGTGCAGCTATCTCTGAGACATGTTGATTTCAGTTCCTTTGGATATATACCCAGAAGTGTGATTGCAGAATAATATGGGAGTTCTACTTTTAGTCTCTTCAGGAACTTCCATGCCATTTTCCATAATGGTTGTCCTAATTTGCATTCCTCCCAACAGCATACAAGGGCTCCATTTTCTCCACATCCTGGCCAACACTTGTTATCTTTCATTGTTTTGATGATAGCCATTCTAACAGGAGGAAGTGATATCTAATTATAGGTTTCATTTGCATTTTTCAATTTTTCGAATTATTACTGATACTGAGAATTTTTTCATGAACCTGTTAACCATTTGTATGTTTTCTTTTGAGAAATGTCTATCGGGTTCTTTACCCACTTTTAAATTGGGTTATTTGTTTCCTTGCTCTTGAGCTGTTTGAATTCTTTATACATTTTGGATAATAACCTCTTAACAGATATGTGGTATGAAAGTATTCCATTGCATGTACTGAAAGACATTTTGGAATAAAACTACTATAAACATTAATGTGCTTGCTTTGTGTGGATGTAATTTTTCAGCTTATTCAGGTAAATACCAAGAATGAGTTTCATGAGAAGTATAATTACTAGATCGTATGCTAGGAGGGTCTTTAGTATTGAAAGAAGCTGCTGAAAGACCTTTGAACATTATTCTGCCATTTTGCTTTCCGACCAGCAATAAATGAGAGTATCTGTTACTCCACGTACTCATAAGCCATTCAAATGGATGTGTAGTGGTATCTGATTGCTGTTTTAATTTGCAGTTCCTTAATGTCTTATGATATTGAACATCTTTTCATAGGCTTATTTATCATCTGTACATCTTCTTTGGTGAAGTGTCTGTTCAGATATTTTGCCTATTTTTAAATTGTTTGTTTTTTATTTTTGAATTAAAAATTTTCTGGCATAGTTTGGTCCTTTATCAGATATTTGCTTTGCAAATATTTTCTCTTAAGCTGTGGCTTACTTTTTCACTCTCTTAGCAGTGTCTTTTACAGAGAAGTTTTTATCAATTTTTCTTTCATGGATTGTTTTTGTTCTTCTATCTAAAAAGTCATCACCAAGCCTAAAGTTTATGCCTATACTTTCTTTTAGGAGTTGAAAAAACTTCTCTTAGTTGTATTTCTCAGATAATTTTCTGAATTGATTTTCTGTATTATGTTAGAATTCACTGAGTTTCCTTAAAACTGTTCATTTGAATTTGTGATTTGAGAGCTCACATTGTTATCTTACAGGGTTGGTTGCTGGCTCGTTGCGTTGTCCTTTTAGGGAGATCTGGATTCCCTGTTTGCTGTTGTTTCTTGTGGAAGTCTGTCTGTATCTTTGCATTGAAGGATTGGTTATTTACTCCAGTCCTCACTGTGGGGCTTGTTTCGGTCTTTCTGCAGTATGTTAGCTTAGCATTTCCTTACAGTTCATCTGTTGAATGCCCTTTACCCTTGGTCACTGCCTCCTTTTTTGGCACTAGATGGCACCTTAAGCCCAGGTTTTCCTTGGCTCTCACAGGCGTCTGGAGCACTGCCTGTCCCTAATGAAGAAGGTCCCAAAGGGGATACCTGGGCTATTTGGGAAGGCTGGATGGGGGTTTGTATCCAGGGGAACTGTGTAGTGTACCTCCTGCAGTGTTGTGCTGCTGAATAAATGCTCTGATTTGGTGTCTCCTTTGGTTGAGATAAACAGGACAATTTCACAGGCCAGGGTTGCTAGTTCCATATGCGCTCTTTGTCTCAAAGTGTCTGCAAGGACATTTTTCTCCTTTCAGTTATACATGATGCTTCCTGTGGCTAAGGCAGTAAAGATTTTCCAGTGATGAACCTGAGATGGTGGGAAAGCTGGCTGTCCACCTTGATCCCACTTTATCTAATGTAGAAATGATTCTGAGAGTAATTTTCTGTGTAGTTTCTGGCAGCTTGGGAAAGGGGCATCACAGACATAGAATTTTTATTTTTATTTTTATTACTACCTGCTTGGAGTTTTTCACTTCTTTGTGGCCCATATCATCATTTTTGCCTTAGATTTGAATTCTGGAATAAGGCTGATGATCATCTTGGCACTGAATATTTGTTTTGGTTTTCTGTAGGGGAGAGTAAAGCCAGATTGGTTCTATGCTGCTAGTTTGGTAAAGTCACTTTCCATCTTTCATACTTACTGAGATTATGGCTAAGCATATAGTCTACTTTTGTGAATGTTTCACGTGCACTTGTAGAGAATATATAGTAGAACCTCCCTAGTTGACTAGCTCCCTGTACTGACCACCTCCTTAGGTTGACCTAATTTTCATAAACCAAATAGGAACCATGTGTACATATTAGTACAGTAGGCCTAGTTCCTTACATTGACCACCTCTGTATGTTGACCAATTTGTTACAGTCCCTTGGGTGGTCAACTTACAGAGGTTCTACTGGATATTATGCCTTTGTTGTGTTTAGTGTCCTATAAATATCAATTAAATCAAGATGGTTAATAGTGTTATTCAGATATTCTTTGTCTTTGGTATTATTTTTTACGGTTGTTTTTAGCAATTATTGAGAGAATAGTGTTAAAGTTTGCAGCTATGATCATGTAAATGTCAATTTCTTTTTGTAATTCTGTGACTTTTTTTCTTTTTTTAAATTTATTTTCCTTACTTATACATGTGTATATTAGGTTTCCACTTTTGCCTTTACATAATTAAAAAAGCTAAATTTAATGACAATAACAATATTTAATATAAGGATTGAGATCAAAAACCTCAGAAAGAACGAATGGAGATAAATACATTCAGAAAAGAAATTAGACGATTGCTGCAACAAAATATTAAGCAACAATAATCGTAATAATGCAAAGAAAGTAACATTTACATTGTCGGATAGAAGTATGTCTATTATAGAATACTTTGACCAGTTTACTTCTTCTTATTTTGTTTTTTCCAAAGTCTCAAAAAAATAGCCAACTAATATTTATAAATGAAAGTAACAGATAATTTCAAAAAACAGATCATGCCAAATCTTAAAAAAGGAAGAAAGAAAGAAAGAAAGAAAGAAAGAAAGAAAGAAAGAAATTAGTGACTAATTATTATATAAATAGTATTTGATTTGGACCAAAGTACATTACTTAAACATTAATTTTTAATTCAACATATTAACATGTTGTTTATCATATTGCATCCTCATTTATAAGTGAAATATGTTTGTAATTTCCCCTTTATAAGAATATATTTTCTCCAATTTTAATATCAGATGTATCAGATTAAGTAGAATGATTTTGAAGTACTGTGACTTTGAGATTGTGACTTTTTTCTTATGTATTGGAGCTCTTTATTAAGTGCAAACATATTTATGATTATTAAGTTTTCTTAGTGAATTGCCACTCTTAAACTGAAGAATTGTCACTTTGGTCTCTGGTGATATTTTATCCTTAAAATTCACTTTATTTAATGCTAATAGAGTTATCCTATCTTTGTATATTTACTCCCTATATAATTTATTCTTTTTTTTTTTATTTACTTTTAGCTTATCTGTGTCTGCATATTCAAAGTCAGTTTCCTGTAATTAGGAAATAGAGGGTATAATTTCCTTTTAAATCTATTCCGATAGTTTCTTCCTTTTAACTGGAGTAATTAGTCTATTAATTATTAATAATCACATTAAATATTGATATGGTTGTATTTGAATTCACATTTAATTATTATTTTACTTGTCTTTTCTATTTTTTACCCTTTAATCTTCCCATATTGCCTTTTTTATTATTAGAATATAGCTTCAAATTCTATTTTAATTTTCCTATTATTTTTACATACACTCTTTTTCATTTTAACAAAATAGTTATGCAAGGACTATAATATATATCTTATCTTTTCATTGTCCCTTTCAGCTAAAAATGTATTACTTCACATGCATTATAAAAACCCTACAACCATATTGCTCCAGTTTTAGAATTGAGTTCTCAAGTTTTCATTTCATTTGCAGTATTTCTATTTTTCTTCTTATATTTCTTATTGCAATCATTGCGAACATATTTTATTTTATTTCACTGAGGGCAGTTCTAATAGCTTCTTTAAAATAATTTTTGCCAGTTTAACATCTCAGAATCAGGAACAGTCTCAGCTGATTTTTCTTTACTTCTGAGAATGTGTTCCACTTTTTTGATCCCTTACCTGTTGGGCTTAGATTATATGCTTAATATTAGGAGTAGAATAGTGTATAGATTCTGTATAGGTCCTGTCACTTTTCTTGAATGAGTATTATTTTTTTTTGTTTTAGCTAGCCAATTTCTTGGCTTGGCTTGGCTTGCACTATAAACTCTGTTTCTCCCACAGTCTGGACTTAGTTAAGATCTCTTGGGTTTAGCTGAACTGCTTTGAGCCTTGTTTTGCAAATGTGTAGTTTAGGGGTTAGTCAGGAACGTGTGTTGATAGAGTTTGGAAATCTCATTTCTGGAACTTTCTCTGTTCAGATTACCCTACTCACTTTCACAATCATAATTCTCCAAAATCAGTATTTAGGGTCTCCTGGTCAGAAAGACTTGTGGGTTTTGCTTCTTTTTTGCAGTTTTTGGCCAGGGCCGGGCTTGAACCCACCACCCCTGGTATATGAGACTGGTGCCCCATTCCTTGAGCCGCAGGCACTGCCTCCTTTTTTTCTTTTTTTAAAGTAGTATCTTCATCATCTCACACACACTGCACCAGGCAGTTGTTTCCTATAGCTCTTCTCTTCCTTCTCTCTGGGAGTTGTTTTCACTCTGTCCCCCCTTCTCCTCCTGGTATGCTGCTTCTGAACCACTAAGAGATGTGCATTTGTACTGTGCCTTGACTTTAGAGCCTTTGTTAATGTCTTTTTGATGGCACAGAATTTTTGGCAGAAGGATAGACATATTTGCTATGGTTTGGTACAAGAAGTAGGTGGAAAAAAGATGTTCAGAGTCTGGATTTAGGCTCACCTCCATGGCAGTCCTGGAGGGCAATAAAAGTTACCTGTGTCTTTTTATCCCTCTTTTTTACCTGTGCCTTTAACTTTTCCTTTCCAATATAGTCTATGAATATAGCTACATCTCTCTGGTTTTAAACATCTTTCTCTACTTGGTACCCAACCTGGCAACCCATTCTCTCCTTTTGTTACATGGCTTCCAAATTTTAATCTTCCATGTCATCTGTAAACTACCAAAATCAGGATTTCACTGTCACTATTTCAAACTGGTCTTGCTCAAGACCTCTGGAGACTACCTAAACATCAAATCCAACAGATAATATTAATTATCTTAGCCAGTTTTTCTGCTCCTTTTATTAAGGTAGTTCCTTCTCTTGAAGTGTCATTACCTGCCTTTCTGACACTCATTCTTAATTATCTATTATGAGCAACTTTGTCTCTGTTTTTCCATTCATTTTGGGTATTCCAAATGGTTTAATCCTCATACTTTTCCTTTCTATTTTTTTTTTTTTTAATTCCATAGGTTCTCCCTGGAAAATATCATTTATGCCCATGTCTCCAATGCCATACCATTAGGTGATTTCACAACTGTTTTTGTAGCTGTCATAGACTGGTCTTTGGTGCCTGATTATTCAGTCTCAACCATACTGCTCTCCATGCCTATTCTCTTAACATCTTTAGTTACTTGAGCCCCTCTGAACAATCTTGCAATTTCCTCTGCCTAAAATGCTTTTCTGCGTTTAGTACCTAGGTTTTAAGGTATTCTCTCAATCTAAGAATCATCCCCTTGTCCTCATCCATTTGGTGTTGCTATGAATCACTCAAGGCTGGGTGATTTATAGAAAGGAGGTTTATTTGGCTCATGATTCTGGTGGATGGAAGGTTCAAAAGCCTCAGGTGCTTTCCACCATGGCAAAAAGTGAAAGGGGGTGGGCTTGTGAATGAGATCCCAGGGCAAGAGAGGAAGCAAGAGAGCGAAAATGAGGAATTCAGACCGTGTTTAACGACTCCCTTTCATGGTAACTAATCCATTTCCATGAGATAGAGAAACGAATAAAGGAATGAATGAGTACTTTGAGGAAAGGAAGAGAATGGCCTTACAAATTACTAGTATTGTTTCTGCAATTTACAGTTTGCAGACTGCCTATTCCTTTTTACATTCAGTGCCATTTTGTTTATTATGTTTATAGTTTCATTTTTCAAAACCCTTTCCATTCTGTGGGACCCATCTTCCTTGCTCCTAATGCCTTTTAATGCCTCCTAATGCCTTGAATAAATTGGCTGGGAGAACAAGAAATTTTGGTTGAGTGTTGCTAGAGTAGAGGTACCTAGGAAGTTATCCTCCAAAGAATATGACCAGCAATCCAAAATCTAGCACCTCAAAGGCTGACCTCCCCGGCATTGTTACCTGCAGGGACTGGCCTGTTCGGTCAGATCACACCCAGCAATCTTTCAACCGGGTGGTCCGTGTGGCGAGGTGGCTGCCAGCAGCCTGGGTTCAAGGGTCTATCCAAATTGAATATAGGGGCACAAGCTCTGCCAGGGAGCTGATAAGAACTGGTAGGTTTGTTAAGTTACTAAGTGTAGTGGGTTGAATGGTGGCCCCCAAAGAGACATCTATGTTTAATCTACACACTCTCTGAAAGTGACCTTATTTGGGAAGAGGCTCTTGGTCATTACATTAAGGATTTTTAGATGAAATCATTCTGCATTATCTGGATAGGCCCCAATCCAATGGCAAGAGGTACCCAGGCAAAAAGGCACAGAGAGAAGAGTGCCATGTGAATACAGAGGCAGACTGGAGGATGCCGCCACAAGCCCGGGATGACTATGGTCATAGGAAGCTGAAAGAGACAAAAACATCTCTCCTAGTGCCACTGGAAGGAGCATGACCTTGCTGCTGCCTTGATTTTAGATTTCTAGCCTCTAGAGCTGTGAGAGAATGAATTTGTGTTGTTTAAGCCACCCAATTTGTGGTAACTTATTTTAGCACTTAGCAAACTGATGCACCAGGCCATGGGGCTTGGACTCAGGGCAGATTTGAAGCCCACTAGGAACTAAGAAAAACCTACAGGCAAAACTGATAGAAACCTAGTTACAGGGATGAGACCATCAAAATGGTACCAGATACAGAGGAGAGGCTGCAAGTCCATGAATGCCCCACTGGCTGGGGGCTCCCCTGGGCTACGTGATGAATTCTGAACACCCCGCTAATAGGCATGTGGTTTATGTTGGAACAACACACTCAGGTATTGTTTTTGAAAGTAAGTGCTATTTCCTAAAATATAGGTCACTACCCGTGAGTCAGTTGTAAAATCAATTGAGAGACAATGGTTTCATTTTTATGACAAAAAGAATGGAATAAAGAATACCAGAGTGCATTACACATGGTCAGGAGACAGATGACACTCAAAGTAAATAATCTGAAGAGGGATTAATAAAAACTACTTGCAAAGACAAAAGCAGCAGAAGATAGCAGGGTATCTGGGCCTAATCACAGCAGAGGGACCTTCTCATTCTTGGTCTGTAGAGGTAAAGAAAGAGAAGCTTCCAGAACACCATAAGGAGAGGGCTGCCTGACAGAAGCTGGGAGGTGGACGTCGCACACCAGCTGGCAGGTGGGAGCTGGTGTTCAATGGGCCCCATCCCATCCCCCTCCTGCCGCCCCATCTCCTGCTGGCTCCTCCCATTGTCCAGACCCCCCCCGTCTGGCTGGAGGGTGAGGCAGCGCTCTCATCAGTCCTTCTGCGTCTGCCACACGGGCAGAATTGATGGGGGATGAAGGCAGAGAAAGACAAGGAGCTCTGGAAGAGCCCCGCTTGTTTAAGTGAGTCCCGAGCTGCAATAGGAAGTATTTCTTTCACTGTGTATTGTGGGCAAAAAGTTTGAGAAAAATTGGGATAAGTGATGCAATTGTTCTGGAGCTGCGAGTTGAGGGTTTTCAGAAACCACAACCAGGCCGAGCGGGGATGGTGGGCTGACCACGTCTTCCCTCCTTCCATTCAACATTGATTTCTCTTTATCCAATAGCCCGTGGCTCCCACTGCTCTATGTTGATCCTTGCTTATGTTTTATTTAGCACTGGACTCAGCACTATCATTTTAAAGTCTGATTTGGGTTTTTAAATCAGACCTCCTCATGATATTCTAAAGTCTTTGAGGGAAGCTCAGAGTCACTCGCTTCTGCCGACTTGTCTCCACAGCCCTCAGGGGACAGTGATGCTGGTCATCCTATAGATATTTAATTAAGTCTGACCTGGAAGAGACCAAACTGTCTCCAGTCTTTCAATTAAACCTGGTGCTGCAGACATTGGTTCACGCAAAGGAAACTCTAAAGAATTGAACTTGAATTTGATCCCTCCTAAGAAAGGTTTCATTTTAATGGACAGTAAAGCTACGTGATAAGGCCAAATGTGATTTCAAGTTACTAGACTCACTGAAACTCTTCAGAGCATCCAATTCTGACTTTTTTTCACTAGAGTCTGGTATTCTTATCTAAAGTATAGACCCAGAAACTGTCCAGATCCTATGTTCTTTTTTCTCGTTATATTTCTGGAAACGATAGTCCATTACAGAGCACAAGCATGTAAAAGAAAGTTCTGAAACTGGAAAACAGACCTTCTACACCAAGTCCTGGTTTCTGCCAGTAATTGGCAATCTTGAGCCAGTGGGGTAGCCTCTGAATTTCAACCATCTCATCATTAGAGCTGCAAGAGGTTGCCATGATGCTGAAGAGAAGTGGCTGAGATTCAGAAAAGAAAGCAGCAAGTCAGAGTCAAGGCTTTTCCAACTTCTGTGACAGAAGTCAAGTTTATGTCCAGTCTTCTTCAGGTTCCTCTCCTATCCTTTACAACACACACATAAATACACACACACATACATACACACACCAGAAGGAACTCACTGTCACAAAAAGCTGGCAGGACCCTGCTGAGCTGGAGCACAGTTATGTTCGCTGAGAGCCAGGGGTGAATGTGCACTTAAACTTGACCCCAGAAAAGCAGCTGTCTGGTCGTTACTGCTCACGACATCCATACACTTGGGTTTTGGAAGAAACAGCATGGATTCTAGGGAGGAACTGGAATGGGGCCCAGGGGACATGTTTTACATTCTTTACTTTTGAGGGAAATAGATGTTCAAAAGGTTTTGAAAAGCCCAAAGTCTGTACACAAAGTTTAAAAGTTTGTGTCCTTAACATCTAATACCCTCAGGAATAAGTAGACAGGAAAGAAATTAATGACTTTATGGGTTATTGACTTGTGTCTCTCACAAGGTGTTCTGGAGTGCTAATTCCTGGTGCCCATGAGCATGACCTTACTTAAAAGAAAATCAGTCTTTGCAGATGTTAAGCTGAGGTCCTATTTAATTGAGCTGCACCCTAAATCTAACATGACTGGTCCTGTGTGAAGCAGAGGAGAGACATGAACAGAGGGACGATGCTGTGAAGAGACACAGGGACAATGTCATGTGGTGACAGAAAGGGGGATTGAAGTACTGCATCTATAGGTCAAAAGCATGCCCAGGATGGCCAGCCTTCACCAGGATCTAGGAGAAAAGCAAGGGACAGATTCTCTTGCAGAGCCCTCCGAGGGAGCCCACCCTGCTGAAACGCTGATTTCAGACTTGGAACCTGCAGAGAGAACACATTTCTGTTTAAAGCTGCTCAGTGCCTAGCACTTTATTTTGGTAACCCTGGGAAAGTGACACACTACCCTCATTTTACTGCTAAGATGTGTAAGGAAGATTTAGACATCTCCTATTTCTATGTAACTTTTATGATCTCTACTCTTAATATTTCAAAAGTGACAGTTTTGAACATTTGAGAATATAGCACAATGCATCTGGCACAAATTATATATTTAGCACTTTATTACAGTACCCGAGTTTTCTTTTTGGAAAAATGCTGGGGCTGGACTCAATGCTCTCCAAGATTCCTTTCAGCACATTCTCTGCTCTGATGCCCTTCTTAACAAAGCCTCTGCAAAGGAAGCTTGTTAAAAATGAAATCACTCAGGCAGAGAGTTGGAAAGTGACCCGTTTAAAATGTTACCTCCTCGAAACTGAAGGTCACTGAACACAAAAGCTCTTGGTGACTCTGAGACTGGGGGAGGGGCACCATCTCGTGAGAGGGTCTGGTCCTGTCCAGGGAGATAGATCCAAAAGAAAGATACATAAAGAAGCCCTTCTTCAGATAAGCTGCCTCCAACTCCCTCAGGGTCCCACAGGCTTGAATGGCACACCTCTTTAAAGAGTAGATGGCAGGTTGCCACAGGTGCCTCAGAGCCAGATGAGGTGGGACTTGGCCCTGTTCCTCCTTCCTCCATCTGGAAAGTTGCCCTCCGTCCCGTGGGGTCCTCTTCCTGTCACACAGACACAGCTTGCTGGGTTTTGTCATTTTTTTGCTGTCCTTTCTCCTTTTCAAAAGCTCCTCGCTGGAAGACTTTGGCAGGCAGCTCGGGTCCTGCTGTGATGGAGAATCTAGCAAACTTGTCCCGCTGATTGATTAAATGTGAAGGGTGACACAAGACTCGAGCATGAAATTCCTTGGCTCTCATTATCCTAGGGCTGGGCTCACTAATGAATGAAGTCTGATTACGGCCCAGCCTCTCGAGAGCCTCCTGTTGCCCCTAATTTGGGGGATTCTTCTGCTTCGAGTACATCTTGGAAAGCTGTGCAGAATCCTCAGCTGGATCCACAGTGGCTGAGCCAAATATATGTATATATATGCCAAACTGTTGCTCTCCAACCTTTCTTTACACAGTTCAGGGGGCAGAAGTCAATTCCACTGAAACTAGGTTGAAGCAAAGTCACCTGCTGGTAAGAAATGGGGAACAGCCAGTATTATCAATCTCAAACGTTTAGGCTTCCATGTTCCAAACTGAGACTGAGCTGGGAGTCTCTACAGGTCCCCTGGGAAGCCTTAGGCTATGGAACTGTTCCTCTGGCAAGGTCCTCTCTTGACAGGAAAAGCCTGGCAGGCTTAAAGCTTTGGAAGACAGTGTGGTCAACCTGTAAGTTCTACCCGTACGTGGTTCCCATTCAGCGTCTGGGCAGGGAAGTGACTGCAGGCATTCTATTTTCTCCCTGGATCTTTGTCTCTGTCTGTCACTGATTTAAACTGGGCAAATGGATCTTGATCTTTCATTTGTAAAATGAGGGAGCTAAAAGTGATGTCTAAGGTATCAGGCTCTAAAAAGTCTGTTTCTATTTTGACTATTTTCACCTACAGGCCTTCTTCTCTGGGCGCAGGGCTGCCCATCCCTTGGAATGTATTTCTGGCCCAACAAGAAGTACAGGAGCAGTTGAGCAGGAAACCTGCCTCTTAGCAGATTGACCTGAGGGTATGATTGGACGTGCAGAGCTGAACTGGCGCTTTACACTGCTCTTATGGATTCCCAATTTGCTTCACAATCTGAACGCTAGGCTTTCCTAGGCTTGGACTGGTTATCTTGGCTCTCTGACCACTGGCCTGCTTTGACCTATGGCCGTGTACTATATTTGTGCCAGTCTCTGTAGGAATTTGCAGACCTGGCCCCACACAGACCACACTTGGCACAACTCTTTGGTACAGAGACCTGCTTTCTGCTCTAGTGGTAGGTTGTGGGCTCTCCTAGAGGAACTTTGCCTGCTCTTAGCGCTTTCCTAGGGCCAGTTTCCCATGTATCGTCCCGACTCCTTGTCCAAGATCAGAGGCAAATTTTCTGGGCCTGGGACTGATCTCTGAATTATGAACTGAGGTTTGTCAAACTGATAGATTGGGAAGCCCAGTCCATTTAGCAATGGCAGGGGGGATGAATGAGGAGTCTGTTTTAGGAGACACTGCAGTAGGCAGCAAGTTGGGGTTCAGAGACCTGGGCAGTCTCTATTGGGGGTCTCAGTAGCAGGCAGGAGGGGTCACCCTCACCGGGTTGCACAGGTAGGACTTCAGTTCTGGCAAGAACACAAGTGAGAAAGGCAGGGCTGGAGCTTGTGCCCGAGGTGACACGATCTGAGCCATCTTCCAGTTCTGTGCATGAAGCTTAGTTTTAGCTGATTACATTACAGGGGATAAATGATATGAGTCTGATTACAAATGGGAACTACCTACCTGCTGTCTGTTAAATTGTGTCCCCCCAAATATGTGTTGATGTCTTTACCATAGGCCTCAGTGAATATGGTCTTCTTGGGGTCTTTGCAGATGGAATCAAGTTAAGGTTATTTTTAATCAGGGTGGGCCCTCCATCCAACAATACTGATGGATATCCTTAAAAGAAGAGGGACATATGGGCACAGATACTCAGGGAAGATGGAGGCAGAGACTGGAGTCATGTGTATTGGCTAAGGCATGTGAAGGATTGCTGGAAACCATCAGAAGGTAAGAAAGAGGCATGGAGTGAATTCTCCCTCACAGCCCCCCAAGGATCCAGCCCCTCTTGATTTCAGACTACTAGCTCAGAACGGTGAGAGAATAAACTGCATTTGTTTTAAGCCCCCCATTTTGTGTTATTTTTTTACAACTTCTATAGGAAGTAATACAATAAGTAGGCTAAATCTATGTTGAATCACTACAGTGCTGGTCTTGTCCTTATATTTCTCTGACAGTAGGACTGTTTTAAAAGATTGGCAAAATGCTGAACCAAAACATGTAATAATCTTCACATGTTAGGCTCTTGGTTCTCAGCTGATATGTGTGGCTGGGGTGTTAAGGATGTGGTACTGGTTCCGTGCTTATCAGCATTATTACCAATGTGTGTGTCATAATTACCAAGATGGGACACTAATTTTCTTGTAAATTAGCAGACTTCAGTCTTTGGCCAGATTCTAATAGAAGTGTCCTCTGACTTAGCCTTGATAGAGTGGGAATCATGGATTCTTGTCTCAACAATAGCCTGTTTTCCTCTCTGTGGTCTCCCATCCTCCAGATGCAAACCATGCTTTGATTCATTCCCAGGAAGGCCAAAGGAGCATTGGAAGTAAAAATAAAAATAAACTCTAAAAGTAGGGAGTCATGTGTTTTATACCATCCATTGTTTTAAATCAACTACGCTATTGCCTTTGTGTGAATTCTCCTCACTATCTCAGTTACTGACGTGACAGTTCCAAAAGACAACGCTGTCGAATATCACACGAAGAGTGGAGAACCCTGGAATCAATATAGATTTATCCACACCTCTTTCATGATATTAAACCATAGCATTATTGTTTTATGGAGAAGTTCAGCTGTTCCTTGGGTCTAACTTACCTCATGAGGTTTCCTCACGTCACCTCCTGTAAATGTGTAACACATTTATATCACTAGCCTGAAACAGAAGCACTAGCTCTGATCATTCTCTTTTGTCCTTATATAACCTTGCCCTCAAATAGGGTGATCAAATTAGGGGTTGTTTCCACTTTATCCTCCCATAAAACATGCAAAAATTATGAAATGGACCAATAACTCAGGTTTATAATTAGATTTGGAAGGTGTATTAGTCGTGACTCCTACTATCTAGGTGACAAATGTCAGCTGAGAGAAGGAAACAAAGAGGATTAATCCGTGTAAACGGTAACTTTAAGGGAAGTGCGCTTAGTTTCAGGCAAGGCTGAATCTAGGGTGTCAGCAATATCACCTCTCTGTTCCCATCTTTCAGCTCCGCTTGACTGCCTTGGCTTTATTCATGTGTTATAGTTGTGGCTACCGAAAGTCTCAGGGCTACACCGTTGTTATAGCTCCTGAACCTTTATGGATAATGGCTCCCCAAATGATCCCAAACTAGGGTACACTTCATTCTAGAACCATTCATTGGGAAGGGGGATAATTTAATGGATTACCCAAATCTGGAACTTCTGTCCAACCCTGGCAGTGGGAATTACCTTCCCCTCCACCATAGGAATCAAGCAGAATTACTTGGGAATGAGGAGCTGTTTCCATAGGAAGGGCTTCTGCACAGGTAACAAATGTCCATATGTCTGCTCTAGAAAGTGTGGTGTTCTAATGTGAAATGATTAATAATAATTAATAATACCATACAGTGTGTGATTAAATACTGAACGCTGAACCCACAAGGGCCATGTGGAAGGATCACCCAGAGAGAAATCACAAGGAGATGGGGAGAAGGCTTCATATAGGGGGTGATCTTCATTCTGATTTTAGAAACAGCTTTCAGGCAGACTGTGGTTGATAAAAGGACACAGGTAGGAAACTAGAGTGAGGAAGACTGAGGTAGTGAGGAGTATTCATGCAAAGGTAATAGTGTGGTTGATTTAAAACCAAGAATGGTATAGAACACACGACTCCCTACTTTTAGACAGCAAATTTACCTATGCTGTTTTATTTCTCAGTGTTCCTTGGGCCTCCCTGGGAGTGAACCAAAGCCTGGTTTGCATCTGTAGAACTGAAGTCCTCTCTTAGAGTGGAGGTTTTGGTGAGTGGAGACGCAGAAGTAGAAAGACTTCAAGACTAGCTGCTTCCTCGGGAAGGCGCTGGCAGCATGGGGAGGCAGGTCCGTGTTGTGTAATATGGTAGAAACTCCTCTTACAATGCTTGCTCTGGAAAAACAATACATAATAAATATTTATTTGTTGACGCATTACATTTTATATGCAGTGTGTGTGTTATGTTTTTTCCGTGACCTTTTGCCCTCAGAGTCCTGTTGGGCTCTGACGACTATGTTCTCACTGTTGTTCACAGCCCATGGCTTGGCAAGTGGACAGAATAAACAGGACTGCAGAGGGGAGGGAGGACAGCTGTGTGTCTCTCCCTTTGGGCATGATCATAAGAAAGGCTTTGCTCCTGGAGGGGGCCTTTGTAGCTTACTCTGGGCTGCACTCCCATGTTTATTTTAGGAGCAATAGAGATTCAGAACCCAGCATGGTACTTGCATGACAATTTATTTTTAAAGGGGTTATAAATATGTAACTCCTTTAGCAAGAAATCAAAGCTTTGGGGGCATATTTTATAATCACTTACCAGCATTCTCTCCCATTCTCTCTCTCTCAGAAATAAACCAGATTATATTTTAATGCAATTTGCATTAATGATTTCATTTTCATTTAATTATCAGCACTTTCTCTGCTGGCATGTAAAACATGCTTCCAACAGTTGTCTGTTTCAAAGCCATGCTAAGAGGCCCAGTCACAGGGACCCCAGGGGGGAGTGCTTCTGTGGAGAGGGACTCAGGGTCAATATCTCCTTTTCTGCTTCTGAGACATTCACTGTTAGTTCTTCTTGTTATTTTTCTTTCTAATAAGCAGAAATCATAGTATAGCAGAAGAAAAAAAAAGCAAAATGATCTAAGTATGTATATTTTGAATAACTTTCTGTGGTGGAGAATGTGAACTTGAGAATTAGACATGGGTGTGTCCAGTTCCACAATAATCAAAGAAAGGAGGAGAATGCTTTACTGTTAATCTTGGGTGAATTACTTAACTTGCCTAAATCAGAGTCTTTTCATTTGTAAAATGAGAATAATACTTTCTTCCTTATGGTATCCTTGAAAACCTGAAGGGATATTGTCTGCATCACACTAGGCAGGTGGTAGTCACCTAAAAAATGTTAGTTCCCTTCTTTCCCTTAAAGCAGAGGCGGCAATTAGTGAAAAAGATATAGCTTTTATTTTATGTTGGGGGGTCGTGTATCAATGCTGTATTAGTCAGGGTTCTCCAGAGAAACAGAATCAATAGGATAAATAGAGATATAGATACAGGATAGGGGATTTATTAGGGGAATAGGCTTGTGTGATTATGGGGGCTGAGAAGTCCCATGATATTGTATCTGCAATCTGGAGAACAGGGAAGATGGTAGTGTGACTTAGTCCAAGTTTGAAGGTCTAAGGCAGTGGTTCTCAATCTTCCTAATGCTGCAACCCTTTAATACAGTTCCTGTGGGTTGCGACCCACAGGTTGAGAACCGTTGGTTTAAGGGCATGGGCATCCACTGGTTGTGTCCTGGAGTCCATAGGCCAGAGAACCTGGAATTCGGATGTTCAGATGTCTAAGGGCAAGAGAAGATGAGTTCCCTAGCTCTGGGGTTGGGGAGAGGAAGGAGGGAGGGAGGGGGATGGAGGGAGAGTGATTATTCACCTTTTCTCTCCTTGGGCTATTGTTCTACTTGGGCTCTCAGCCAAATAGATGGTGTCCACCCACTGGGTGAAGAGTGAATTACTCAGTTCTCTAATTCAAATGCCTATCTCCTTTGCAAATGCCCTCATAGACGTATCCAGAAATAATGTTTTTTTTTTTTTTT
>NW_003852407.1:1909285-1928353 GCF_000181295.1 Otolemur garnettii | reverse complement strand
GCCAGCATCTCTGGTTTTGGGATTTTGTGATATGGGCTAATCTCACTGGAGTTAGATGATATCTCAGAGTAGTTTTGATTTGCATTTCTCTGATCAGAAATAATGTTTTATTAGCTATCTGGATATCCCTTAATCCAGTTAAGCTGACGCCTAAAATTAACCATCACAAATCAAATCTCAGGGGCTATAAAAACAAAAACAAAGGCTTATTTTGCTACATGCTTCAAGTCCAGTGTGGGTCATTTTTATCTTTCTTTTCACTGTGGGATCCACAAGGGTGAACCAGCCTCTGTCTGAGACATGCTGATAATGGTTATAGAGGGGAAAAAAAACAATGAACTTTGCGTAAAGTTGGCTCTTTTACCCCTAATGACACATAACACTTTGCCCACATTTCACTAACCAAATCGAGTCACATGGCTAAGCATGATACTGATGAGGTTGGGAAAGATTTCTGTCTTTCTATATGGGCTGGAGAGGGGCTGCCTTTCTAACAGCATGACCTAACACTAAGGTTCTGGACCAGGATGGTGCATAAGAATCATCAGAACTTAAAAAAAATACACAGACAGTCCCCAGGCTACAGAAAAGATATGTTCCTGAGAACATCTTTAGGTCAGGTTTGTATGTAACTCAGATCTCTAATGAACAGTACACTGATAATGGCTCATATGTAATACTGTAATATTAATATTACATGTGAGTAACATTACTATAATACAGTGTAGTACAGTAATACAATAATAATAATAATAATACCACCCTGGTGCTATATTAATTATAGAAACTATTGTGTCCTTTTTTTAAATTCCTAGGCTAATAGGAATGTTAGGCTTATTCTGATCTTCTAAACCAAATCAATAACATTTCCATTTCAAAAGTTAATTCACTCTGTTGCTTAGTCATACCTGATGCTCTTGTTGGAGCCTTGCCTTTCACAAGCTCCATCCTTCTCGCCTTATTCTTTGTAATCCTTCTGATAGCTGAGCCAATGAAGCCTAATGCTTTCCCAATGAATGACAGCATCTGGCCTTCCTCTGAATGCCTAATTATTTCTATTTTCATATCTGTCGTAATCACATTTCTCTCCACTGCAGGCTCCCCTGGTCTTCGGAGGCATGTTATAAAGGTGAACACAGACACACAAAACGTAATAGAATGTTGAGATGAAGGTCTGTGTAAGTGACAGTATAAACAAGGAGACTAAGTGCTGGAGTAAAGATGCTCTGCTGATGAGCCACTTATGCCACATGTGAGGAGAAACTAGCCTCCGAATTATTAAATATCATTTAATTATAAATTATCCTTATGGGGTAGTGAGAGGGAGCTTGTGAGAGGTCCAGGGATGCGCTACTGGATTCTACTTTGTGCTACTTTGCATGTGAATATACCTCTGTGCTAAAAGGTTAAGGTCAACCTAAAAGTCAGGAAAATTAGTCATCTGATTATCTTTGAAGGCATATGTTAAAAAGAGATAACTTTGCCTTTTCTTCTACATCTTACAAGCTTCTCTTTCTTCATTCTTTTTCTTGTACTTTTATTGAATTGTTCCATGGCTGCCTTATTTATAATTCAGGGAGTCGGTGAATACTTTATATTTCTCCAAGGAAAATAAAGAACTAGGTTGCTCTTTATTTGTTGGGGACTCGCCATTGATTTTTCAATGGGTCAATGGCTCACAGTGGAAAACAGCAACACCACCTTTGACTTAAATCTTCCTGGGATGGATGAAGATGGACACTGAGGCAGAGCCAGCCTTTGATTAGGGTTTGGGTTGGGCACTTACTCACCCCGTGCTGTACTCGGAGTTGTCAATAAGATTTTCATTGCTCTGTGAGTCGATCAAAAATACTGGGTTTACTCTCCCAGCAGACTCACTTTTTCCTGTGGTGCAAAAAGATGCTATGAAAGAAAACGAGTGGGGACGAGGGCATGTGAGGGAAGAGGACGCAGGAGCGCAGAGGGGCTCGGGGTATGTTAGAACTGAGCACTCTTGCTCATTGCAGATTGTCTGTGGGGTGCTGAGCGTCTTTAATCTCCATTAATTCATTAATCACATCCTTCAGTTCCAGATGTCCCTCTGACCAACAAAAAGGGCCTGAGTCGTCACCTCCCCACATACTGCTAGGGGAAAGGCCCAGAATATACATCAGCTCTGGTTGGATGTTTAGTGAAAATATCTTACTAAGGAGAGGTGGTTGAGGCAACATTTATTTTCATGGACCTAAAGGACATATAAAGTTTAAGACTACAAAGAATTGGCAGTGGGATTATTGGAGTCTGTGAAGCTTTTTCTCAGGCTGCTGTCACCCTGGGGTTTGGGTTATGCCTACCATCTACCATTTCATAAAATGAGAAGATGAATTGCAAAAACTTCACTTTAATTTTAGTTAATTAATTAATTAATTTTGAGACAGAGTCTCACTCTGTTGCCCTGGGTAGAGTGCCTTGGTGTCATAGCTCACGGCAACCTCACATTCTTGGGCTCAAGACATCCTCTTGTCTCAGACTCCTAAGTAGCTAGACCTACAGGTACTTGCTACAACACTAGGCTATTTTTAGAGACAGGGTCTTGATCTTGCTCAGGCTGGTCTCAAATTCCTAAGCTGAGGCAATCTAGAGTGCTAGGATTACAGGCATGAGCCACCATGCCTGACCAAACTGCAGAAACAATTATCAGTCAGAGATACAACTAGTTGTAGGACAGTGGTCTAGCATTACTTTGTTTTTGCATCTTCATAGTTTTCTCTCTGTGTTCAAATGTTTGGGGCATGCCTAGAAGGGCTGGCTGCCCTGTGTCTTGGCAGAAGCTCTCAGCAGTGAGGTTTCTCATCAGCAGAGGTCCCTCAACTCTCCAAGCATTCTGCCAGGAGAATGGCGAACAGCTGGAATTCTACTGGCTGAAATACTTTACAGATTCAGGTTTCAGATTTTGCTAAAATGGAAATGCTGCTTGGAGAAGTAAAATCTCAGAATAAATTCAATAGAAATTTATTTCTCATAGTTCTGGATGCTGAGAACTCCAAGGTTAAAACTCCAGTAGATTCCATGTCTAGTGAGGGCCCTTTCTGGTCATAAGTGGTTTCTCTTTGCTGTGTCCTCCCATGTGGAGGAAATAAGGGATCTCTTGGGGTCTCTTTAATAATGGCACCAATCCCATTCATGAGGAATCTACCCTTATGATCTATTCACACCCTAAAGGACTCACCTTCTAATACTGTCACCTTGGGGGTTAGGATCTCAACATATGAATTTGGGGGGCCACAAACGTTTAGATAATGTACATAGCAGGTTTCTTCCATAAAATATGCCCATACTCACTCATCTATGGTTCCTCTTTTTCTAAGTGGCTGGAAGGAGATGATTCCCAGATGACTTTCACAGGCATAGACTGAATATGGCTGGGCTTCTGTCAGCCTGGTTCCATGAATGACTGTGTGGACAAGGGCAGTCTCACTGAGCTATTTGCCTGTACAGTGCTGCTGTTGTGTGGAGCAAAATATAAACTTCTATGTTTGAACTATCATACATTTTGGGCCCATTTTTTAAATAAAGTTATTAATAGAATTAACTGATACGGTGTAAAGATGAGGAGACAGGCTATAGAGTAAAATGAAAACTACCAAGTCAGGCAACCCAATCCAAGTTTGAGTTCTGGATTTACTATTACCAAACTCTGTGGTCGATGGGTAGTCTCTTAACTTCTTATGGACAGAAGTTTCGTATCGATACAAGGGGTTGTCTTGAGATTCCCAAGTCATAAAGCACTTTACAAACACAGAAGGCATTATTATTAAACCATTCTCAGTTCCGTAGACTCTAGTGCATAAAAGATTCTGAGGGAGCATCTGGAAAGAAAGGGACAGCAGAGGGTGAGGGCACCTGGTCACCTGGGGCTGGGAGGAGGACCTTGAAAAGTGACTGGAGAACAGAGTGGAAATCTAGGCCACAGAGACAGGTGTTCTGTTCAGAGTCAGAGGGAAGAGGGCATCAGGCTTTGGTATGTCTAGACCCAGGGTTGATCCTGGGTTCTATAGCTGGTTTATGTCATTCCAGAAGAATGATGTCACCCAACAAAGCCCCAGCACAAAGCAATCTACCTTTGTGGATATTGCCTTATAATCCTGAGCTGAATAATTGTATCAAGTTGGTGACTTCTGTGACTTGTGCTTGGTCCCAACTTAATCTCCAGAGAAAGGGAAAGTGGGAGGGTTGGCTTTATGGCTATCTCCCTCTCCCTACCCTGGGGGATTCTCTGGGAGTATTCTGGCACAGAGGCTACAGAGGGAGAAGAGTCTACATGGGAGGATAAGCTGGTTTAGAGCACCACCCTAAAGGCCTTTCTTCCCTGCATCTGACCAAGGTGCATGGCCAAGGTGGAGCTTTTGTGGGTGGGCTATGGAGCTTTCATACCTCTGAGGACCCAAGGAGATCTTTTGGTTGTAAAATATTTCCTCTTTTTTCTATTCTATCCCAACTGAAAATTCCACTTTCCTGAATTCATTCTTAGGAATGTTTTTTTAAAATTTTATTTTAAGATAATTATAGATTTGCGTGTAATTATGAAAGATATAACAGAGACTCTGTATACTCTTCACCCAGTCTTCCCCAATAGTACAATGGCACATGTAGGAAATAGACATTGATAGAATTGATTGATCTTATTCAGATTTCATCAGTTTCATGTGCACTCATTAGTGTGTGTATTTAGTTCTATGAGATTTATCAACAATGTTGACTTGTGTGTCACTACTATAGTCAAGGTACAGAACAGTTCCATCATAAGGACTTCTCCTACTAGTCCTTTATAGTTACGGCCCACAGCCACTCTTTTCTATCCCATGAGATTTTTTTTAAAATACCTTAAATTAAATTAGCTATTGATCTCCTTTCTCCTAGAGAGCTATAAAGAAAATACTAAAAAGCATGGCCATGAAGGCTTTGGGTTTTAGCTTCCTATCTGTGATTTACTGTCTGTTTTTACTGGACATGTGTTTTAATCTAGTTGAAACTTTGTTTTCTCATGTCAAAAAGAGGATGCTAATTCTAGTGCCCTGTAATATTGTGTGGATTTGGTGAGATAATACCAGAAGCAGTGTTGTACATTCTGGATAACCAACCAGAGGAAGCTTTTTCACATATATTATTGCATGTAATGCCTACATTGATGTGAGATGGATATTGATGGCCCATTTGCCACAGAGAAACTCAAGTTCAGAGAGATGCCTCAGTGTGCCTTAGGTCATAAACTAGGGTGATAGAAAGTCTCACTTCAAGCCCAAGTGTACTGGAACCCAAAAGCTATTCTGTGTCCTTCTTATAATACTATATATTAATCCCCTATACTTATATTAATGAGAAGAAGAAAGGTTAATTAGGGCAAATGTGTACACACTGACATGGACACACAGAAGCATAGACACATACTAGTGCTTATCCAAGACACCATTCTTCCATTGAATTCTTTCCTCTTACAGAGTTTGGAAAAATAATCTCCCAAACATCACTTAAAAAAGCAAACAAAACAAAATTGCTTACCCTTGTTTTAAAATGCAGATTTTATTATTATTATTCAGGCAGATAACAGATCAGGAGGTGATTATCATTGAAAAGCTTGTTGGTCACAGTTCCTAAGAGTTCGGGGGCACATCACACCACTCAGGGTCACCGGGAGAAGCCCCAAGATTGGTCAGGAGGCAAGGCATGAGGGAAAAACGTGGGCAGGAGACTTTATTGTGGTTGCTATGGGAACAGCAAGGCAAGCAGGTGTAGCATTGGCTTGTTCAAATAATTTCAATAGGCTCTGGGGCATAGGGACTGTCCAGTTGTCTGGTACCTGTCCCTGAGGTCAGCAGAACAGAAAAATAATGACCTTGAGTGTGAGAACCTGATAAGAGAGGTTTTGAGGATGTGGAGGGCTCTGGGCTGGTTGGTTTTCGTATGAAAGATGTGCTCACAGGTGGGTCATTACTATCTACAGCAATTGGCTTAGCTTGGGTGGTGGGGGAGAGGGGACAGTCCCTTGTGGTTCAGCAAGGCTTCAAAATGTCAAAGCATTAATAATACAGAAAATACATGAAAAAATAAAAATCCTCAAAGTAGATGTGGGAAAAATATTTGAAGATATTGGCCTGGGGAAAGACTTTCTGAAGAAGACTTCTGTGGCAACTGTAACAACAACAAAAATTAACAGATGGGACTTAATTAAACTGAAAAGCTTCTGCACAGCTAAGGAGACAACATCCAAAGTAAACAGACAACCTACACAATGAGAAAGAATACTTGAATATTATGAATTGGACAAAAGTTTGATAGCTAGGATCTACAGAGAACTCAAATTAATATAAAAAGAGCCAACAATCCCTTATATCATTGGGCAAGAGAAATGAATAGAACCTTCTCTAAAGAAGACAGATGAATGGCTAACAAACATATGAAAAAATGCTCATTGTCTCTAATTATCAGAGAAATGCAAATCAAAACCACCCTGAGATATCATCTAACCCCAGCAATAATGGCCCACATCACAAAATCTCAAAACTGCAGATGCTGGTGTGGATGTGGAGAGAAGGGATCACTTTTACATTGCTGATGGGACTGCAAACTAATACAACCTTTTTGGAAGGAAGTGTGGAGAATCCTCAAAGAATTCAAACTAGACCTCACATTTGATCCTGCAATCCTATTACTGGGTATCTACCCAGAAGAAAAAAAAATTCTTTTATTGTAAGGACTAGACTATCGCAACTCAATTTGCAATCACCAAAATGTGGAAATCGCTTAAATGCCCACCAACCCAGGAATGGATTAACAAGCTGTGGTCTATGTATATCATGGAATACTATTAAGTCATTAAAAGGATGGAGATTTTACATCTTTTCTATTAAACCGGATGGAAGTTGTACACATTCTTCTTAGTAAAACATCACAAGAATAGAGAAGCAAGAATCCTATGTATTAAATTCTGATATGAGGACAGTTGATGACCTAGTACACAATAGGGGGTGGGGGAAGACAGGTGCAGGGAGAGGGAGGGTGGGGGTTGGGGTGTCACGGTGTGTGACTCACCTCATGGGGACAGGACACAATAATAAGGGGACTTTTCTTTACAAATTCAATCAGTGTAAGCTGATTCTTTGTGCCCTCAATGAATTCCCAATAATAAATAAAAAAAATACAGAAAATAAAAAGGCACGATTCTCAAGTTGGAGTTTTTCTTATTTAGGTAGAGCTGGGTTCCAACACATTCAGGTTTAGGCTAAGGGAAGTTCGGTCAGATAATCAAAAACATGGGAGAGCAGTCTGAGAAGCATCAAAGTTAATGCTTAAGCAACCTGTGAGAAATTTGGAGAGACCAATCATGGTTTACTGAGCAAGTGTGGAAACAGAGATTTATGGTGTCTATAGTGTTAAGGAGAGACCACACTGAGAACCATTGCAAAGGAGATGAAATCTGTCTCAATCCTGCTTCTGTGCTAGTTATCCCCTTGTCATCCCTCCTGGCCCTCACCTGATCCTTCCCTGACCCAGGCATGTATTCTCTTCCTCCTGCACACACCCAGTTGCCGCCTGCACCCCCCACAATGTGCTTCCCTGCCCTGCCTGGGTTCCCACAAGCACCCTAGGCTCCAAAATAACTTCCCCTCCCCAAATCTTGTCACCTTATCATGCTCCCATTCTCTCCACCCAGAACAGGTTTTCTTAACTGCTTTGAGATCTTAGAATGCCAGAAATAAAATGTATGTGTGTAGTGTTAGGATATATATGGGAAATTGTCATTTTTAAACTGAATTCTGTGGTCAGACCAAAAATACTAGATAACATTTATAGAATAAACAACATAGAATGAATTAATCAAGCATCATTGAAATGAGAAATTGGTCTAGTGTCCGAGTCACTAGATATGCAGGTATATTCACTAGTTTAAATGTCAGATCAGAAAGAGACCTTGGGTTCAACTCAACTCATACTGTCCTTTGAAACATCCCTGATTGTGACATCACCCTATAGTATTAGTGGTTTTCATGAAGTCATGGTGCTCTAAGGCAGAGGCTCCAAGCAGAAAATTACCTCTATGTTGGATCTAGGGATTTTATAAATTGAGTAATACTTCAGACTTATTGGTTTCTTGAAAGATGCAACCCTATGGAGATTTGTTGATAGCACTGGTTTCTACCAGGATTGTCTTCATTCTCAGCTTTGAGAAAACACAACTTACCATGTTTGCAGACTGGAGTGGAAATATTAATAATCCATTAAGTGATTTCAGGACCTGAGTGTTGTGACACTAAACCCCGGCTGCCAGTGCAGTTTCTGTAGGGAAGGTGGCTGAGGCTGCTCCTTGAAACCTGGCCAGCCTTAGTGGGCTGCTGGACTGTCACTCTCCTTGAAAACTGTAGAAATAAATACTGGATTCCTGCCTTTGTCACTACCTTTATGGTAGTCTAGTGACAAAATGTCTTAAATGTTTTTTGAATGCTCAAGGTATATCTATGAAAGAGTCCCAGCCCAATGCCGAGAGAAGGGATCGAACTTAGTTTCGAGAGAGTCATCGATTCTTTCGCACTTGCTGCGTGCAGGAGCAAACATCAGGGTGTATGTGAGGGGCTGCTCTGCTGGGTGGTGGCCGCAGTGGTTTGAATCATATTCCCTAGCTCCAGGTATTGGCATTGGCCATTAAGAGTTGTCAACCTGAATTTTGAATTGCATGTGTAGCCAGCAAAGTAAAAAGTTTTGAGGGAGTGGAGGCCTCTGAGGGGTGGGGTGGACCCTCATTGTGGCCCTAAATTATGGCTTGCAGGGTTGTACTGAGAGTCCTACCTTGAGTTGTCAGACTCCACAGAGAACCTATCTGTGTGTCCCCATAGGGGCCTGAGAGAAGTGCTGTCCCTCCCTCTGGCCACAATGTTAGAAAATGAACACCCTGGTTTTATTTAAAGCCTTTTCTGCCCCCTAGCGACACAATCCCATTGCCCCGAGAAAAGGCTGAAAATAAGTGAACTAAACCAAACATGGAGAAGCTGCTCAGTACATTTCCTTCTGCACGGAAGAGGTGCTTGGACCAAGAACGCAGGGAGGGTTTAGGAACCCAGTCACCTACCAGATGTGTTCTGGGGCAGGTTACATTTCTGGGCCCTATTTCCCTGTCCAGAAAATGGGTATAACTGTGGCAATTACCTTATAAGGTTATTGTGAAAAGTAGGAGAGTTAACACGTGTGAAGGATGGGGACAGGTGCTTGGCTACATGAGGTAAGCGGTCAGTAAGGTTAGTTTTTACTCTCAAAGATGGTTCTCCAGGCAGAGCAAGTGAGGGGCCCTTTCCTGTTCCTCAGCTGGTCAGGACCGGAAGGCCAGCTGCACTTGCCCATCCACAGAGATACTTGAATTTTCCGGAACTGAACCCATATTTGAACCCTCACCTCTCCTCCAAGCTTCCCCTTGAGTCTGCTTCTGTTTCATTAAGCTACAAACCTGCGGATGGCCTAGGTCTCTGAAAGGCTGGTAGAAGCTGTAGGAATAGTGCTCTCAGAGGAGGAGGCAGAGAAATGTGATAGGAAATCAGCATGACTTGGATTAGACTGAAATACAAGGGTGAATCTTGAGGTCAAGGAGAATTTACCGTATCCATGGGTAAATATGCCAGGGCAAGGGGCCGTTGTCCACCTGAGATCTTCACTTCTCCCCATGGTCTCATAACCATGCCTTGTCCCACTTTCGGGACTTCTGTTTACTCTGCCTTGTATTACCACAGTCTCCTTAATTTTAATTTATTGCCCTCTGGTCTAGTTCTGGTCTAAATGGAGAACACGTTAATGAAAGTGTAGAGCTACTAAGGTCAGACAAATGTCTCTAATTTCTCTGTACTAAAAATAAGTATTAATTGTGTACTATCTCTTCTTTCTAATGCCTCCTCGTGAAAGAACCATTTGTTGGCCAAGGCATTGATTGTGCTTTTCGGGGTAGTGAGGTGAGAAGTCTTGTGGAAGGAAGTACTTTTGGGGGAGGGCAATGGGGTGAGAGAGAAGAAAGGTAAAGTAAGGAAGAGAATTTGTAGAAGTTGAAGCCTTTACAAAGCAGAGAGGGGAGAAGATGAACTTGTAGCAGCTCTGGTGATGGGTTTGCGGAGGGATGAGGAAAGAGAAATGAGGAAAACTTCCAAGGGAGGTTTTGTTATGAGTTGTGTAGTGCTGATTTCCCTTCCCTGCCCTTCCTTTTAAAATAAAGAAGGCCTGGCTCAGCTCCCGTAGCACAGTGATTAAGGCACCAGCCACATACACTGAGGCTGATGGGTTTGAACCTGGCATGGGCTTGCTAAACAACGACAACTGCCACAAAAAAATAGCAGGGCATTGTTTTGGGCTCCTGTGGTCCCAGCTACTTGGGAGGCTAAGGCAAGAGAATTGCTTAAGCCCAAGAGTTTGAGGTTACTGTGAGCTGTGATGCCACAGCACACTACTCAGGGTGACATTATCATGTGTGTCTACTGGATACTTCATTGCCTCCTCTCCTCCTCTCTTAGAGGAGAGGTAAGGGTTAGAAAATGGGTTCAAAAATAAAATAAAATAAAAAATGACTTTATTAAAGATGTTCATTGCCCTTCAGGCCTCTGGAGTTGCGTTTGTGTTTGTTTAGTATGGAGAGATGTCCACACTAAGATGGGTAAGAACTCATTTTATTTGGAGTTGTTACAGATCCCACTCAAGAAGCAAAAAGAGGGAAGCTGGAGGGCTTTTAAAAGCTGCCTGAAAAGGTCAGCTGTAGCTACATTCACCCAAGTTTCAGCAGGTCAGAATAAGCTGTGAATCTATCCAACAAATAGCCATCCATGCCCTGGGAAAAGAGGCAGCAGACAAGTGTGATAAGAATTAGGCAGGCTAGGTGTGGTGGTTCATGCCTGTAGTCTTAGCACTCTGGGTGACTCAGGCAGGTGGAGCTCAGGAGTTCAAGACCAGCCTGAGTCTTGGGGAGACCCCCATCTCTACTAAAAATGGAAAAACTAGCCAAGTATTGTGGTGGGCACCTGTAGTCACAGCTATTCAAGAGGGTGAGGCAAGAGGATCACTTGAGCCCAATAGTTTGGAGTTGCTGTGAGCTATGATGATGTCACAGCACTCTACCCAGGGTGAGACTCTGTCTCAAAAAGAAAAAATAGAATTATGCAATTAAGCTGGTAATTTCCACATGGTGTGTACCAGACTGGGAATCTGAAAGGGAGCTGTAAGCTGTAAACTTGAGAGGGACTCCACGCAAGTGCAGCCAGCTCCAGGGACGGACCTGCCTCATTCACATGATGCTAACTAGAGGCTGCTGCTGTACTGAAATCTTTGCACAATGATGCTGCTCCCACACACCCTTCCCTAGATGTTCATATCTCCATGGAGGCTGATGGCCCTGAGCTTGGAGTCCAGCACGTGTGGAGCATAAGACTGAGTGAACAGCTTTCACATAGTTTGTGGGGGACCCTAAACCTTCATAAGGAGCCTAATTCATTGGGGCGCTGACTATTCCCATGGAGACAGATGGTGAGAAATGCTGATTGAATGATATTAGGGATTTCAGCTTTATAATGGGGGGGGGGCATTTTCATGTTTCCATGTGCTGTGGGTCTTTTTCCAGCTTATTAGTTATCTGCCACATGTGCTACCTCTACTGAGGTGCCTTCCTGTCTGGTTCACACTTGCAGCCTTGGTTCTGACTGCTGCTTGCCCACACATCTGAAGTCTGGGCTAGACCCAGGCTTCTCTACAATCTCCCGGCCTGCATGTTACCAAAGACACAAGCAGCCTATCTCTCCCCTTGGTCCTCCCTTCCTCATCTCTCAGTCTGCCCCCAGGCAAGCCCCAGTTCATCACCAGTTTTCTTCGCAGCCTGATCTAGCATCAAACAGACTCAGGAAGTTTATGCCCCAAAGATCCCAGAATTAGCCAAGAGGAAATTTCCCTTTGTTCATCTCAGCTTTTCTCCTGCATCCTCCTTGCCTTGGTCACGCGTGTGTGCCCCCTGGATACTTCATTTCCTCAAAGAAGGAAATGGCAAACAACTTAAAGTAACCTCCTATCGTGCGTTACTAGCAGGGATAAAAGCCTTAATGTAAAGGCTTCAGAGTAGAATTCCTCACTTTTACCCGTTGCTGGGGAAGATTTTGAGAGAGGGTTATCCCATCAGGAATTTTCTGTTTCTAAAACTATACCTGCATAATTTGAATGCCAGTGGCAGTTGCTAGTGGCTACTCTAACAACAGCACAGGTCTGAAATATGGCTGTGTGAGTTTGTGACTGAGGCACAGGGGACTGAAAAGTCAAAGTAAGTGAGGAGAGTAGGAAATGGAGAGGACAAGTGTCGTAAGGATAATCCACATGGTCATGAAAGCCACAAAATAATGATGGGACAACAATGAAGAGGAAGGGGGGGGGAGGGAGGAGCCACAGTTATGGGAAAAGGAGGGTGTGAACCTGAGGTGTGCTGATGATGGGGGAAGGCTGGAGTCCTGGAGGCCGACAGTGTGTGCCGAACAAGGAGGCTTTCGGAAGAAGAAGGAAGGAGGTGAAGACTCAGGAGATGCTGTGGAGTAGGCTGACACCCGCTCAGTGCAGGCTGGGCCAGGGGGTGGAGGAGGAAAACTAGCAAGTGCTTGTGAGAGTGGCAGGGAAGGCGGCTTTAGACTGAAAGAAAATTAGGGTGTAAGAAGGGCTGCCCATGGACTGTCTACCTAGTTGTCTGTTTTTCTCAAGGGAGTGATTTGAATTTGGAGACTTCCACAATGGATAATGACCATATTCACAGGCCCTTCCCAGACTCAAAGCTTGGTAGGAGAGTTGGAGGGGTGGGAAGCTGGTAGGTCCCTGAGAGTGTAGGCTATTCCATTGAATTAATTGTGTTTCTGGTTAGGTTTCTGGTAAAGAGTTTTAATAATTCAGAGCAAATTTGACTGTGCACAACAATTTTATTAAAACTGCACAACAATTTTATTAAAACATTAAAAACTGTACACACACACACAGAATCTACTTTTGTAGGCTACTCTGGGAAGCCAGCTCTATAATGACAACTCTATGTGTATGTGAATGTGCAGTTCAAGGCCAAGGACGTGAAGCGTTGCCCTGCAGTGGCCCTGGTTTGAGTCTAGGCTCCAACAGTTATTAGCAGTATCATTTTTCATAAGACTCTCACCTCTGTAAACTTCATTCTCCTCATCTATAAAATAATGTTCATCATTCTCCTAACTTTATAAGGTTGTGGTAAAGATGAAATGAATTAATCCTTATAAAGCGCACAATATAATCTCCAGCACATGGTAAACATATTACCATCCATGTTGTGTTATTACTGTGACAGGAATTCTGCATTACAAACACTGTGCCAAATAAACTTTGAAACACAGCTTTTAAGTTAGCAAGTGCCTATTTATATTTAAGAGAAACAGCCCTATGTTATCTTTGCAGCCAGAGTTAGGGAGTATTGATCCTAGGGTGTGCCCAGAGCTCTGAGAAGCCGTAGCAACCCTGCTCATAAATGGATGGTGAAGCATGAAGATTTCAAATGTTTTATGGGAAAACCCATGAAAACTTCAAGCTTTCTATAATACTGATTAAGAATAATTTAAATCATTCATATTTTATTAGAAAATGTCAGTGGTTATGAGTTAATCAATTTCAAATTGATTTTATTTGTGTAAAATTGGCATTTTAGAAAGTGAATTTATTGCTCACAGTTACTTCTTCCAAGGTGAAATGATTGTGATATTAGTAGTAAATGCACTCTGATTGAATCTATGCCATTAATCAAATAGTCCCAAATGGAACTCCTAATGGGGTCTCACAAGATTAAATAGAAAGATACAGAGAATTCTGGCTGCTCTTCAAGGCCTCATCCAATGAGGAGGAAATGGTGACTTTGAAGGACTATTATTATTATTATATATTTATTCATTTTTTGAGATGGAGCCTCAAGCTATCCCCCTGGGTAGAGTGCCATGGCATCACGATCACAGCAACCTCCAACTCCTGGGCTCAAGCGAGTCTCCTGCCTCCACCTCCCAAGTAGCTGGGACCACAGGCGCCCGCCACAACGCCCGGCCATTTTTTGGTTGCAGCCATCATTGTTGTTTGGCGGGTCCGGGCTGGATTCCAACCCGCCACCTTAGGTGTATGTGGCTGGCACCTTAGCCGCTTGAGCCACAGGCACTGAGCCCATTATTATTATTATTATTATTATTATTTTGCTCTCTTTTTGACTGCTTAGAGTCTGAAACCCTCTCCTATGTTTGTGGAATCCTCCACTTCATGAGTTTTGGTAGGAGGAAGGATCCACTTTCTGCTAAAGGAGGTGGCAGGTAGCAGGCTGATAACTTTCCTAGTCTCCCTTGCAGCTGGAGTGTGCATGTCACCGAGGCTTAATCCATCAGATACCCGTACACTGTGAATCATGGCTGAGTGGATAACAGACGTAGGCTCAGTGGAAAATCCATTCTGGCAGCAGAGGCAATGGCAGAGGCAGAAGTAACTCCAGGTCCAAGGCCAAGGGCAAGGACAGTGAAGGTAGCGTGCAGTGCTCTCCACTTGAGGCAGAGATGTTACTAAAGCTGAGTTCAGTCATAAGAAAGATGATGATATATCCTAGTTTGCCTGGGCCAGCTCCATGTCACCTTGTGTAGTTATTGATGGCATCCCCCTTCCCTTTGAAAATGGTTTCTATTTGGAAAAGAAATAATACAGTGTATTAGTCAGGGTTCTCCAAAGAAATTGAAACAATAGGAGATAGATGATAGATAGATATGTACATAGATAAAGATTTATTGTGATGGATTGGCTTACACAATCCATCTGAGATTATGTGAGCCAATGAGGCTAAGAAGTCCAATGGTCTGCAAGCTGGAGACCTTGGAAAGCAGCTGGTGTTGTTCTAGTTCATGTGTGAAGGCCTGAGAAGCAAGGGGACCTATGGTGCAAATTCTAGTCTGAGTCCCCCAAGAACCAGGAGTGCCGATATCCCAGGGCTGATGATAGGTATACCTTAGGCAGAGAGCAAATCACCCTTCCTCTGCCTTTTTATTGGATCTAGGCCTTCAACAAATTGGGGGCTGCTCACCCATCTGGCTGAAAGCCACTTCTTTATTCAGTCTACTCATTCAAATGCCTATCTGTTGTGGAAACACCTTCACAGACACACCTGGAAACCAGGTTTTGCCAGCTATCTGGGCCTCTCTTAGATGCAGTCCAGTTGACAGACAAAATCAGTCATCACATATGGTCATCACAGACATAAGCAAATCCCTCATACCTTCAATCTTCTCTCGGATTATTCCCCTCATTGTCTTCCTTTAACATCAGGCTCTTTTTTGAGAATATTTATTTGCTGCCCTCTCCAACTATGGTCATCTTACCTCTCACACCCTTCACGGTGGGAGGGGGGCTTGAAGGAGATATATGTCTTCCTTATTGTCCTTGCTTCTTATTGCTATTTCAAAATCATTCCTTATTTCTCCACAACTCCTAAGACACAATGAACATCCTGTTATCTGACCCTAAGACTATGCTGCTGCCACCTACAGACCCCTCACTTTTTGACAATTTTAGCCATTAGTATTGTCTAATCTCCAACCCTGCTCCTGTCAATACTCTGTTTTCAATATCCAAATCTTTGGTTTCTTTAAAGATTTTGTCTTCCACTACCATAGTCTTCCATGCCCTAGGTTTGTTTTACTAATCAATGTGTTCCATTTTCAAGTATTCCCTTCTCCAAACACTACCTATTCCAATTCCAGTTCACTCTACCTAGCACCCTATGCCAATATCTTTTATAACTCTATCAAGTTCTCGAATATAATGTCACCTTCTCACCATCTATTACATTCCTTTTGACCTCATTTATTGTCTTTCTGGCCTTGAGTTCCATGGTTCGGTATTAGAATTTTATCCATGATTGTGTGCACCTGCCTCCCTCTGGCTCATTTGCCAGGCAAAACGTCAGCCCTGAGTCTATCCAACAGCAAGTGTGGGACCAAGTGAGGAGAAACCACACAATCATGTTGTGAAGCCACTGCTAATTTTCTACTCCACTAGAAAGTGGTATCTTTCCCTGTCTTCCGTAGGAGTATCACACTCGAATTTTAGTTGGATTCATGGTTGCATGGAGAAAACGTCTTCACATTGAGATGTAAGCAAAAGTGTTTTGTGCATTTTTAGGGAAATGTTCAAAGAGAAAGAGGGAATGTGTGTTTGTGTGTGTGTGTGTGTGTGTGTGAGAGAGAGAGAGAGAGAAAGGGAAAGAGAGAGAAAGACAGAGAGCGGGAAAGAGAGAGAATGAGAATGAACTTTGAATTTTTAAAGCTTTCTTCCTTCTAGTTGCCTGAAACATGAATGTAAAGACCATGCCTGGAACAGCTGCCTTGGGTAATCTGGTGACATGTTAATAATGTAGAGTTTGGGTCTTAATGATCATTACATGATGTGGCCCTAGACCCTTCATCTCTGGTCTTCTTTATTTAAAATAAAACCCAACTTTTATCCTGGTGTGGTAGGCACAGTAATGACTCCCAGATATGTACATTTCCCAATCCCCTGAACCTAGGAATATGTCTTTTTACATTACCAAAAGGGACTTTGAAGGAACCTAATTTACTCTAATATTTTTATCAAAACATTGATTTCTTTATCATACTTTAGATAAACATTAAATAGACGTATCTAATTCTTTTTCTGTTTCCCAATGGCTTGTTCTTGTGTATCTTTGACGCAGGGGCACCCCATTTTTGAAGACCACCATGCTTAACAGCTCCTAGAAATTGCTTAAAGTTTCACACGAGATGGTGTCTTGGTTGTCTTGCTTGGTTTAACACAAGGAAGCTCTTATGCTAAGTAATTACTGTACAGAATATTGCATTCCTGAGGGATTATAAACTCTTATTGGCCCACCTTCCAGAAAAAATGGTATTTCTTCTATAACATCCATTTCCTGCTTTCATCAACTTTTGCTTCCTAATCCGTTTCCTAATGTTCAGACAACTCTGCTACTTATAAATACTTTCCTTATAATGAGTTGAAATCTGCCAGCCTGTAACTTCCAACGAGAAGATCTAAATTCATCCTCTTCAGTGCATAAATCAGTTTAATCCCTTTTCCCTATGACAATTCCATATACATGTATGGACAGACTTTAAAATTTTCCAGTTTCTTCAAGGGTTTCTTTCGTGATGAAGCTGGGAGTTGTATCTTGGAAGCTCAAAAGAGAGAAGGTCTTTAAAGAGACTTTTTGGGGAACAAGATGACAATCTAAACCAAATTGGCAGGGAATACAGCTGAGAAACTTTTACAAAACAGCCCCGTCTAATGCCCAGATGTATGTTGTTTTCTGTTCCGTACTGGGTCGTAATTACTTTTTCCACCCCATTATCCGCAAACACTCTGTAGTTTATTGTACAATTGTCTTGCCTTGACAGTGCCTCGGGTAATATGGGAGAAGGGATGGGGCTACAGGGACATAGGAGTTGTTTCAGGAGGCAAAATAATTAGCAAAGTGATAGGGAATTCAGCAGGAGAGGAATTTAGAGAGTATTAAGAAGGCAATCACAGGAATACTGAAATACAGAGAAAATTTAGGGAAGTTGAGTGGGAATATGAGCCATGTCATTTGGACCTTAAAACAAAGGATATTTGATTGTAAGAGGGGCCCTAATTCATTTCTCATGTTCATGCTCTTGTGTGACTTTGTAACTACTTTCATTAAGAAGGAGTGTCTATTTCCCATCTCTTGGGTCTGGACAGATGCCCTGATTTGCTTTTACCAGTAGAGTGCTGTCAGCTCAACATGTACCGTCTTGCGCTGCTTCTAGTTTTTCTTGCCTTATTCTACTTTTCTCCCACTTTACCTGTCCTGGGTTTACATCTCCCAAATATAGAACCAACCCCTTAATTTCTTATCTAAGTTTTGCTTTTTAGAGAATCTAGGTATGAGAAAAAATTAAAAGGAGGTGGTTCAAAATTCTGCCAGTAACCTAAAAAGCCCCAACAAAACCCAGGAATATTTAATTATCTTTGAAAATCCCTAAACCACAAAGGGCAAACTAACCCATTATTAATGATATTTAATGTTTAATATAGCCTGAATTAAGCTTAGGCTAGATGTATCATACAATAGAATTATTTTTATTATGAGGTCCTTGTTTATTTGACATTAAATCAAGATACCTACTTTTATTTGTTTGTTTAGTACCTTATGTCTGTTTTGTGGACTTTGGAATATAATTTCACTATTTTTCTTTTTTTTTTTTTTTTGAGACAGAGTCTCACTATGTCACCCTGGGCAGAGTGCCATGGCATCACAGCTCACAGCAACCTCAAACTCTTGGGCTTAAGCGAATCTCTTGCCTCAGCCTCCCAAGTAGCTGGGACTACAGGCGCCTGCCACAACACCCGGCTCTTTTTTGTTGCAGTTGTCATTGTTGTTTAGCTGGCCCAGGCAGGGTTCAAACCCGCCAGGCCTGGTGTATGTGACTGATTCTGTAACCACTGTGCTACAGGTGCTGAGCCAATTTCGCTATTTTTAATGATTATATTTATGGATGTTCATAGGTGTTAGAACTTCTGTGGCATATTTTGGTCTTCAGTATTTATATTGTATCAAACTACCCACCACTCTCCACTGAAATATAATTCCATAGGACCAATCCATTTAGCTCTGACGTATTTAAGATGTGTGTAGGGTAAGAACAGAGTTTCCCTATAGTGGTAGAAAAATGCAGAATGCATCTGCTTCTACGAAAGCATATCTTCTTTTTGTATGCTATTTCTTTCTTTTAATTCCTGGCATCATATTTGTTTTAATGGTTGGGGGAAATTCATCAACTTTTTATCCCCACTGATTATTATTCCATCAAAAAAATAGCAAATACACTTAAGTAAATACCCCCTCTTTTTTTTTTTTCCCAAAGAATTCAATAGTTCTCATGCAGCATCTTGAAGAGAAGTACAAACTTTCTGTGGCAGTGAGTATTCAGGTGGGGTTGAAGAAGTGCTCTGAGTGAGTGGGAACCCTAGGCACCCTGGACAGGGATCTGGAAATGGGTGTGC
>NW_003852407.1:1866354-1908878 GCF_000181295.1 Otolemur garnettii | reverse complement strand
AAAACCAAGGCCTTATTGGTAAAGTAAAATGTCTAAGAATTAAGAGTAACTGGTAAGTGAGGTATGACTTCTGTCCTTTTGTAAAATATTTTTACTATGTTTTCTGCTTTGACTTGGAAAGGAAGAAATGAAAGAGGGTGTCTGTGTCTGTGAGTGCACATTCAGGGAACAGCTATCTATGAATCTTAGTATTTATTCTCTGAGGCTTTAACTGAAAAATCAATTCAAAGCAACAAGTATATTTATTTAGTAAGGCGTTATGAGGTTATAAAGTAATGGAAATGCGTATCTGGAGCCCTAGATTATCCGGAAAAGTCCTGATATAAAACACTTGAAGCTGGGCACAGTGGCTCACGCCTGTAATCCTAGCATTCCGGGAGGCTGAGGTGGGTGGATTGCTTGAGTTCCGGAGTTTGAGACCAGCCTGAGCAAGAGCGAGAGAGACTCCTTCTCTAAAAATAATCGGTTATTGTGGTGGTGCCTATAGTTCTAGCTACTTGGGAGGCTGAGGCAAGAGGATTGCTTGACCTTAAGAGTTTGAGATTACTTTGAGCTATAACACCACAGCGTTTTACCAAAGGTGACAAAGTGAGACTCTGTCTCAAAAAACAAACAAACAAACAAACAAACAAAAAAAACAAAAGAAAGAAAGAAAAAAGAAACACCACTTTTACTTGTTATTTCTAGAACTATACAGGTCTCTATTAGCCTCAGTAACCAATTTTGCTTTGGTTTTAAAATTAGTTAGAATCATGTAAGACACTACTTTTTTTTTTTTTGCAGTTTTTGGCTGGGGCTGGGTTTGAACCTGCCACGTCCGGCATATGGAGCCACAGGCGCCACCTGACACTATCTGTTTTTGAATTCATCTGGGGACATTCCATGTGAAATGCTATGGGTAGAAGCAGCCACATGGGGTGCTATCCCGCACAGCCAGATGGGATTGAGGGTGGGAGAGGCAGCTTCCCCAGGGAGCCTAGTCTTGAGTGTGGCCCAGACAGTCCAGTGGTTTGGCTAAAATTGCCCTGCAGTACAGGCAGGCATCCAATGTGTCAGAAGCTCCTGTTGGCCTTCCAAGGTGGCGCCACCATTTTACACTCTGACTAGCGCTGCAGGAGAATTCCTTTTACCCTACCTCCTCACCAATGCTCACCTTGCTATTCTTTGGAAGTTTGAGCCATTCTGGTGGGTACATGGTGGTATTTTACTGTGGTTTACTATGCATGTCCCTGATAAATAGTTATATTGAGCATTTTTATAGGCTTATTGACCACTTATATTTCTTTTTTGTGACGTGCCTGTTTAAATCTTTTGCCTATTTTTACTGGGCTGCTTGTCTCATCATTATTGAGTTGTGGGAGTTCTTTATATATTCTGGAGACAAATCATTTGTCACACATAACCAAAAATACTTTTGGATGCAAACATCAGAACTTGACTAGTGGTTATATGAGCAATAATAGTCTTAATTATCTGATACAACATAAAGTCCAGATCCATGCAGCCCCAGGCTTACAAAGAAGATCTGCCATCCTCACTAGTTTGGCTTTTCATGCTCATGTTTGTAACCACATGTTGCAAGCCGGTTGTGATTGCTTCTAGCACCCTACCTGCATTTGACAAGGCAGGATGAGTCAGACCAACTGGGAAGGCAATGTGAAGAGATCCTCATGTGATCACTCCTTTCAGTGGAGAGAAAAGTTATTCCTCAGAAGCCCTTTCAAGACTCCTCTTATTTCTTAATGGCCAGAATTAAGTATTCTGCACACACATACCAGAACAGCAAGGCCGGGAAATCAAGCATTTGGCAATGGTTTATTATAGCATATCCATGATTTAATTAGACAATCAGGATTCATGCCCCGGGGCTGAGCACACTGCATGAACACAGGTGCTTCTAGCCAGAAGAGAGGAATGGCTTCTGGGTGGGCACCTGGCATGTCAATATTACAACCCGCAAAGCAAGCTGTTACTCTCCACTGTAGTGAGAGATCCTTTTGAAAATCTGTGGGGCCCTGGTAGGCTTGTGAACATAGATAATAGAAAACCAGGTTCTTGGCTTAAATCCATAAAACACTAGTACCGTCACAAACTCCTGTTAAATATCTGATCTCAGGGAAGCCCTACTGACTTGAACAGCTGAATCAAGCTGTTAGTTTTGATCACATTTTATTTTATTTTTATTTTTTTGAGACTGAGTCTCACTTTGTCACCTTGGGTTGAGTGCTATAGCATCATTACAGCTCACAGCAACCTCAAATGCCTAGGTTAGAGCTATCCTCCTGCCTCAGCCTCCCAAGTAGCCTAGACAACAGGCATGTGCCATTGTGTCTGGCTGGTTTTTCTATTTTTAGCAGCCATGGCTGGTCTTGAACTCCTGACCTCAATCAATCCACCTACCTTGGTCTCCTAGAGTAGCAGAATTATAGGCGTGAACCATGGCGCCTGGGTCTCATCACATTTTAGTGCTGCAATAGGAAGGCAGGATTCCTAACTATGTTGCCCAAATGAGTCCAGTGGGAGTGTTGAAGGAAAATGGGGGTTAGGGATCTGGGCCTTAGGTTGTGTTTCCTCTGAAAGTAGAGTCTCAGTCAAGGGCCGTTTAGGTAGTTTATTTGGGATTCGATCCCAGGACAGAGGAGTAAAGGACTGAGAGAGTGAAATGGAGGCGGTAGAGGCATTGAAAGAGCACATTAGGAGCTGGTCATGTCTGGGGGGACAGGAGTTTGTTCCAGAAGCCTCAGGAGCTTTACCCAGTACCTGGCAAAATCGCATGCCCCAGTATTCTCCACCTGTGGGCCAGCTGCACTGGCATCACCTTGACTGTGATATGCATTCAGATTCACGGGCTTCCCCCTGACTCCTGAGTCATGATGTCTGTGGCGGTGGTGATGCACAAGGTATACTGTAACAAGCCCTGCAGTGAGCTTTATGCATGGCCATATTGAGGACCCACTGGTCTGGTTCCCAGAGAGCACGTGATTCAGTGAGTTCATATGCCCCATTGGTCAATCATGGGGGGATTAACTCCCTGTACTTTCAGGTTACTCATTCATTGGTGTGTCCCTTAGCCACCTAACAGAGAAGCCCACAGTAGGAAGTAAGAAGTTTTTAGTGCACTGAGATGAGGCCATCAAGGAAGACTCCTTGGAGGCCAGTCTGTGTGGCAACAGCCCAAGAGAAAGGTGGTTCAGAGAGGGTGGCACCAAAGATGTCTGATTGGTGATGGGAGAACAAGATGAGGCAGCTTGAATCATGACAGCTCCTTCAATATCTGAACCTCATGGAGGGAGCTAAGGGATTACTTTCTAAAGCATTCAGATCTTTCTAAAGGGCCCTAAGCCTCCAGAAGGCAATATGCTGTATAATTGCAGAGGACTTCAGTGTGCAGAAAACATTAAGACACAGGAGAAGCAGGAGCTGTTTATGCTGCACTATTTCCTTGAGGCAGGTGGAGTGTTCCATCTGTTGAAAGTAGCCTCAGTGATGTCTCCCTGTTGGGACTGGGTTAAAGAGAATGGATTTCTGCTTTATTGGAAAAAAAAGAGCTTCTCAGCAGCAGATATCCATCAGCCCTTCCCTCAGTTTCTTTGGGGATTTAAAGCTGTGAAATTCTCCATCTCTATTTTCTTTCGTATCATCCTAAGAACAGTCTGTTTCTCTGACAAACTTCTGTTCCCCTCCAATTTCTCCCTGACCCTTGGGCCTTAAAAATGTCACTAGTGGTCTTGATCTGATGTGAATCATTAGAAAAAAGGAAGAAAAAATTGCCAATGAGACTAGAAGTAAAACAGGTCGGTGGGGGCAGGAATGATGAGCTCAGGGGTAGAGAGACTCGCCCTGCACAGCCCCTGGGAGAGATGTTGGATTCGACACATGGAATTTCAGACATTTATTCGGAATTATCCTTGGGCTGAAGACGCAGTACCATCAGATACAAAAGTTGAGAGAGTAAACATATTTGCAGACTTTTTCCCTTGTGGGAGAAAAGTGCTATAATACTCAAAAGATTCCAGTCATTGCAATTTGGATCTTAAGGGACTCTATGCACAGAAGTTTCTCTGGAGAAAGATGGCCAGTCTGTCCCGTAGTTTCCCCACCTTAGGTCATCCCTTCCAGTGTGCATCTCTTATATCCAGTTGTATCTGATGATGACATTTCATGAATTTCTTGCTGGGCCTTGAAAGTGTCCGCAATACATATCTTCCGGGATGAACTGACTTAGTGTCTGAGAAACCCAAATCACCCCTCATTCTCTGTTTTAACCCCAGGGACCTTCAAATTCTTAGGTCTTATTCTAGGTGTCTCTTTTAGACTTTTTGACATTGGCATTGGTGCCTGTCTAGGACTCATCATTCTTCTTTGTTCTGGTTCAGAGCCTTGTATTGACTCTGATGAAAATCTCCTAATGCCTGACTCTGGCCCTGGAAATCCTTGCTTGTCTCTGGCACCTTTGGGAGTTTATGCTTGTGAAGGAGCACAATTTAAGCATAATCTTTTCCTCTAGCAAATATTTATTGAGTGCCTACTATGATTCAAGCATCATCCATTGGTATTAGATGTTTAGAGTAGAAAAGGAATTGTCATGGCTCTCAGAAGAGTTAGAAGTAGGAGACAAATTCCTGGGCACCAGTTACCATCAGACCATTGATGGTGATACATCGGAGGAAGCAGCACAGTGCTTTTGGGGCAGAGAAAGAAGGTGTGCATTCTTCTTGGCAGAGGAGAGGGGGGCAATTGTTTTTCTGTGAAGAGTTCACCGTAAAGGTAAAAATGGATCTGGGTTTTGAAGGATGAGTAGGAGTTTGCTGCTTGAACTACATGGTAAGTTTTCAAGGAAGGGAGATCAAGTGTATATCAACTTTGTGTGATTCAGGAGAGTCCAGCAGTGTTGTAGGAGAGTCTGCTTCGGAAGGAATTATAGCAAGGGAAACTTGGAGGACAAGACAAATGACAGGGACAAAATCTCTTCTTCTAGTAATTAAGAGGTCCTTAGTGACTTGGAGGAGTAGTCAAAAGATCCAGGTCATGGAATTCTGAGTAATAAAAGACTGGTGATAAAGTAGACACAACAAGTATAACTTACACTTTTACATATTTTCACAGAGTGGAAGGAAAAAGGGTTATTTTTTTCTTCTTCCTTTCCTTTCCTTTCCTTTCCTTTCCTTTCCTTTCCTTTCCTTTCCTTTCCTTTCCTTTCCTTTCCTTTCCTTTCCTTTCCTTTCCTTTTCTTTTCTTTTCTTTTCTTTTCTTTTCTTTCTTAGAAAGAGTCTCAGTATATTGCTCAGGCAAGTCTTGGACTCAAGTGATCCTCCTGCCTCAAGTAGCTGGGACTACAAAAGTCAGTCATTGTGCCAGCTTCCTTTTCCTTTCCTTTTCTTTTTTAATGGAAGAGGGATTTAAAAGAAAAGGAAGATTTGAGAGAAAAGGGACTCATTTAGTGTACAAGTTTCCAGGAGACAAGGAAGAAAATTGAACTAAGATTGAGGGTGAGTCTTAGAAAGAACTAGGAGGAAATACTTCTTCATGTGGACATTGAAGAAAGGAAAAAAGTTGTGGGTAAACTTATCGTCTGCTTCTGGCAGGGAGGGGAGAGGACGGTGAGGGAGTTCATACCCTATTAAACTTCTATGTTATTTGAAAAACAGGAGTCAAAGATGGTGTGAGAGTGGGAGAGGAGGGTGTTAGCACTGCAGACTTGAGACTGTAAGAGGAAAAACGTGCACTTCAAAAGTTTAAAGCCTCGGCAGTGCCTGTGGTCAAGGAGTAGGGCGCTGGCCCTGTATGCTGGAGGTGGTGGGTTCAAACCCAGCCCAGCCAAAAAAAAAAAACAAAGAAAAAGTTTAGAGCCTCTATATTTTGAGTGTGAGAGTAAACCTTGGCATGTGCAAAGGAACTGGATCAAAGATCTGGCTGTTTTTCCTGAGTTTCAGCACCCCTATGGGGTGTGTGTCCATTCCCTCCCCCCCTGGCCTCCAGGAAGGGCCTCTGAGTTTCAGGCAGAACAGGGATAGATCCCATTCTTTCCATTCCCTTGATCACCACAAAGGCAAGTCAGAATTTTCAAGACTGACCATTTATTTACACGTTGAAACATAAACAAGGACCCACAGGAATATATCAGAAACAAGCAAACAGGTTGCCAACTTTGAGGCTTTTAAGTGAACTTTTTCTAGGCTCATTCTCAGGTTCATAGGCCCTTTTACCTCCCAAGTTCTATCCCGGGAAAGGGTGAGTTTGCTACAGCCTAGTCTCCAAGGCAGACTTCTTCCTCACTGCAGCCTCTACCTTGTGGTTCCATGTAATGACCCCTGATGCCCCACGGTCAAGGTTGCTGTGTCTTAGGGCTATGTGGCCTATGAGGAATTTTTCTCTTTAAGAATCAGTCCCTTTTCCCCTGTCACTGCCAAACCTGTTGAGATTGAATGCAATGCGTGACCTCAACATTCTGAGGCCAGTTCCTATATTCAGGGAGTTATTTTGAACCTGATAGGGGCTCACCAGTATTACACTGAAATAAAAATATTGTCCCAACTCTGAGAGCTACCCTAAAGAGACATTACCTAGGAACCCAAACACTGCAATTTCTAAGCAATGAAATTATTCTAAAAAGACTTAAAATGATTTTTTTTCGATTTAAATTTATACCATTATAATAATTTGAGATTAGTTTTCTAGTTTCTTCCCTCAGGCTGCAATTGGTTTAGTGTCTACGATTCTGCAGTTGTTCAATCTGACAGATAGGTTTTGACAGGTAAATAAATTCTCTTTTTGAATAATAATTGTGAAAATATAAGTTCACCTTCTTATTCTAAATTCTACGTAGAAGGTGCATTATAAAACTGGACTGGAACTCACTTAGGCTTGGCCTTAAGTTTGGTTTAAAGTTTAGTTAAAAGGAGGCCACCACTGCTAGCAGCAATGCTTGACAGATGTCCCAGATACTTTTGGGAGGGTTAGCGTATTACCTTAACCATCACTTTCCCCTGGAAATTTATTTATTTGATCCTCTCTTTATAGTGGACTCAAAGGAAGAGGGAGAAGATAGGGACACATAAAGGACGAAGGGCCATTCAGTTGATTGGTGCTTTCTTGATCAGATCTTCACAGATTTTAAGGTGCATTTCACCTGCCATCATTGCATAAGGGCACAATATAGCACGTTGCCCCCCAAACAGTGTTGATATAGGTTGTTGTGAGCACCTGTTCCCCACCCACACCAGGTCTCCCTGCCTTCTCCTGTTCCCCTGCCCTACGGGCCTTCCCAGCCACGTTCCCATGCTCTCCAGGATTCAAAGAGGCATGGAAAGTCCCAAGTTTCATAAACCCCCCAAGTTCTCAGTAGATGAACAATGGTGGAAAACTCACTGAAACTTGATTAATTACTATTGTATAACTATGACCATTGTGATTTAAGATGTATCCATTGATCAGTTATTGTGATATGAGACGTATCCATTGTCAACTAAGTTGTAACCCCCTGCTCTAAGCTGACCAACCACACCTCACTTTTGTACCAGACTGCTTGCTCAAAATTATAGAAAGCAACCAACCCCTTACTTTGGGGCTGACTGCCTCTCAGAGCAGCAGCCCCTGCGGCAGGTAAAATAAATTACCAATTAATTGCATCTGAGTGGGTCCAAGTTTCATAACCCCAAGGTCATTTCAAGGTCTCATACTTCTCTCTCTTCCCTGTATTCATTCAGAAAACAGCTTTTTCTCCCTTGCAGATGTAACAGAGGGTAGTTCAGAAATGCAAAATATTTTAATCTGCTGGAGTCTAGTAAAAGCAGTGTTTTACTAGAAATCTTATTCTTGGGCTAAGACACACCCCTCCTGCAGGGGAACAGTGCTGGATACTCTTCCATGCTGTGATTTATCGGCACCAGGAAGCCACATGGGCTGCCCGTCTGAGTGCAGTCCTTACGATAACTGAGTGGAGAGAGCCCTTGATTGTATGTTGGATCAGATGTTAATCCATCTTTAAAACTCCCTTCTCAGGCCTGGGCCCCATTTGGGCCCTTTATTTTTTTCTTTTTCTTTTGTTCTTCTACCAAGTAAATGAGGACATTGGCTTTCTGAAACATTCTCCTAACTAGAACTACATTTTCCACAGAGTGTTAGACGTGGAGCGTTGTTAGGCACGTTAGTAAAACAGTAGTTCTATGGCTCAATGCTTTGTAAACAGTGCATCAAACAATGTGAATAGTTTTCTCTTCTACAGAACTTCTTGTGGCCTCTGCTATATAGATGTGCTTTTGACTCTAAAAGAATTCAAATGAACCTTTCCCAAAATGTGTTTGAAAATGATTTTGGGGGGAGGAGCATCTTGTGACGGAAACTCTAAGTTTACCAAGCTTCTTTCAGCTTTGTGATCCAACGATACGTGTGCACTAGTCATTTTAGCAGAAGGGTTGAAATGTTTGTCAAATTTTGGTTCTTTAAGGGCCTGGGGGAGAGCCACATCTCCTGGGAAGCCTCTGTCTTTCACTGTTTCCCAGCAGGAATCTTCTATTCTACTCGATGGGACGTTCACTGTCTAAGACCAACTGTAAAGGGAATTATCAGAGCACTTCTGAATAATTTGGTGCAGTTTCTTTGACCTTTATCCACTCTCTAGCCTTCCTATAATGGTGCTTTCTTCTTCATTTTCTTAAGTACAGCCTCATGAGAAAGTTGATGCATGAAAATCCAGACCTATAAAAACATAAGAAGGAAAGGAGAACTATCCATATGACGGAGGAGAATTCTTCACTTTGTAAAATGATTCTTCCCAGGGCTTATTTTAAGGAAAAAGGAAGTTGGAGACATTGAAGTAATTTCATTGACTTTACAGTTTTTTTTCCTAAGTTCTGCAACACTTTGTTAGCCTTTTAGTAATTTTAATCCTTAAAAGTATTTTCTTAGATGTCCCTGTTTACCCTTCTGTTAAGATGAAGACCCTAGTGAACACCAGCAGGTTGGTTAGACACATACAACTGTAGGGATGGCAGCCTCCACCATCACATTGCCTCGGCCCCTAGGCTCCCTGCTGGGTAAAGAGGACTTTCTCACTGGCTGGGACCCCTGCTTAATGGCAATCAGACAGTCCTGGAACCTCAGTATTCATTTCCCCAATGTTTGCTTACAGCTTGTTTTTCAGATTTTATCATCCTTGATTGAAAAACCTTAAACCGAAAAACCTCGAAGTCAATTTTTTTTTATTATGCATCTGAAATATATATACTGTTTTGCCAGCTGTCCAAGTTGCTAGTCTTTCTATCTTCTGGTTCAAAGCCCACTCCCCCCCAACAAACAAACCAACGAACAAATACACCACAATAGTTTCTCTTTAGACAGCTACAATGACTCAGATGTACACGAACTTGATTTTAAAGGTGTTCCCTGCCTTGTTAACCCAGTCATTATAAGACAAAGGAAGAGTTGGATCGTTTCTACGTTGGCAAAAAAGCATTAGCTTTCTTGGGTGATTTGCCACTTCAGGCATAATCAGGCCACTTAAATACTTATCTTTGCTAGTCAATGGACTGGGAAGTCTTTATCCTTATCATGAGTGATGAGGTTCAAAGAAAATCTCAGTCTAAATGAAGATACTGTTTCAGCACAAGGCCTCTGGGGGTTTTCATCTTTAGACTGTGTCACCAGTCCAGTTTATGTAGCCCTTATAAGACTTAACTGCCCTAACATATTTTTTTTCCCCTCTCTAAGTAAGTAGAGTTTGGTTACTGTTTTTCTTTATGTGGGGTGGTAGAATATTTGAACAATGCCCTTTTATAAATTCATGAATTCAGGGGAGGACTAACAAATTGAAACACCTAACCCTAAAAGACAATGATTTTCCCAGATGTTCTTATGCTAGTTGTTTAAGAAAAGGGACTGTAAGGGTGGAGAGGGGACCAAGATGTATTTGCATCCTACCATATCCACAGTCTGCAGTTCAGTTGGGGACAGACACAGGGGCTGGAACATGGGTACGGGTGGCTCATTCCTCCTCTGCTGTGAAGAATAATGACTGTTCTGGGGGCAGGGGATTCTTGCCCTTGGCCCTGGGTCTTTGATCATAAGAATAGGTGAACTTTTTAGGTGTCTCATGGTGAAGTGCAGATGTATCGCTGCCTGCCATGGAGTACACAGAATGTTGTGGGGCCAGACAGAATTGTTCGGGCTTTCTCATCCATGGTGCCGCTGGAAGTAACTATGTTTTCCCTGGATAACCGTAACTGTGCACAGTGATGTCATGATTACATAACTGCTGCTTGGCACCTCGCCTCGACTGGTCCCCTCGGGTATAAAGGTGTACAGGACCTTACACTTGTGTGGATTGTGGATGTGGACCTCCACAGTTCCCGGCAAACTGGTTGAGGGCAGACCTCCCATTTAACTCACTGGCTTCTGTGAGCTGAATAAAGACATGTCACACCCTCCCTCAGTGCCTGAGTTGCTCTGGTCTGTTCAAATCAGAACACTTGCATTCTAGTTGTAAATACATGGGTAGGGGAGAGCTTTATTTATGATAAATCTTGAGATAATGGATTTGTAAATTACAGACTACCTTGATTAAATGGATAAGGGACATGCATTTTTCTGCTTGACTTACATGGAAAGAGAACAGGTATTAGACCTGTACACACCTAGGTTTGAGTTCTGGTTTTTGCTAACTATAGGACTCGTCTCGTTATTTATAAAGAAATGATAATGAGATCTCTTTTATGGGGTTAGCATGAAGAACTGGAAAATTCTACTGCATTCCGTTGCGTTTTCTGGAGCTGTGACAGCAACATTTTCTTTCCTTCTTATCTACCCTGCTCCTCCATTTGTGTATTTCAGTAGCAAATCAGTTTCCTCAAGTCTTTGATTATTTATAGCACTTGGTTGTTGGTTTGTTGACTTAAAAGGAAATATTGAATTGTGACATTTTTACATTTCCAGCTGTTCTGTTTCTTTGTATCTATCATACAAAGTTACCTCATCAGGCAATTTTGGGAAGACAGTTAAAGTAACAATTAGTGATCCAAATTTAAATTAAAATACAGCTGCATGTTCAAGCTGCTGAGATACTACCATACTCACCCACCAGAATGAAAAAACAAAACCAAACCATAAACACCCCCCTTCCAAACACACAAATAACAAAAACCAAACAAGCAACCAAACAAATACCCAAAGAAAATCTTACAATACTAAGTTTTAGCAAGGAGGTAGAACTACTGGAATTCTTATATGTTGCTGGTGTGAATATAAATTGCACAACAATTTTGGAAAATTAACAGGCAGTACTTAGGAAAGTTGAACATATGCCTACGTTATGACTGTAAATAAATACAAAAGAACCCCCACAGTTGATCACCTCTTTACATTGACTGCCTAAGGTGGCCTGATTTTCACAGACTAGACAGGCACCACATGTACATATCAGTACAGTAGACCTAATTCCTTATGTTGACCTCCTCTGTATGTTGACCAGTTTGTCACAGTCCCTTGGGGGGGTCAATGTACTGTACCCTTGGGAAGTTCTACTATACATTATATATACAAAAAAATGGGCAAGAGTGCTCTTGGTGGCTTTATTTATAACAAACAGATTGGCAACAGTACAGAGTCCATTAATAACAAACAGAATGAGTAAGTCAATTGTGGTAAAGTCACTTAATGGAATACTATACAGCAATGAGGGGATCAGAGGGAGGCTTTGGTGTGTTGGCAATGTTTTATATCTTAAGCTGTTTTATATCTCATATATTTTACATGGGGGAGTTTATTTTGTAAAAAATTATGAAGTTGTACCCTTAATGTCTCTGACTATATGTTATATGTCAGTAAAAAATTTACTAAGTAAATGCCGTTTTGTTAAAAAAGTCAATGCCAGATGTAGATTATAATTAAAAGACACATCATGATTTCAGAACTCCTAAAATGTAGACTGAAAAAATGCAATTTATAATTTGGTACTCATATAGTCATGCATTAATATATCATTTTATTGACATATAATTTATAAAAATTTACATGTATTAAATGTAAAACTTAATAAGTATTAATAACATATGTACATATGTACCTATATGTATGTAACTAAACCCCAGTGATATAACTGTAGTTATATATTAGTCTGTATAACTAAAACCCTAGTCAAGATATAGAACATTTCCATTGCTGCCTCAGATTTCCTAGGGTTTCTTTCTAATCGATGGCCTACCCAGAAGAAACTAGTTGTTCTTAATTGTAGCCCATTGAGTTAGTTGTGTTTGTCTTTGACTATCTTATAAATAGAACAATGCATTAAATCTGACATATATGCTTAGATCTGTCTTCTTTCACTTAGCATAATGTTTTGATATTGGTACAAGTGTTGACTGGACCAGTAGTTAGTATTATTTTATCCTATTGATCTATTATAGTTTATTTACTGATTTCCCTGTTGGATATTTGTCTCCAGTTTGGGGCTATTATGAAGAAAACTTCCTAACATTCATGTGACCTGGCTAAGAAATCTTTTCTTATTCACAGAGCATAAACGTAGCTTCCTCTGTTTTCTCTTAGAGGTTTTATTGTTTTTTTCTTCTTCTATGTTTATGTTTATCATCTGTCAAACTGATTTTCATGTATGGTGTGGGGTAGGGATCAGAGTTACTTTTTTGCCCCTGTGGTTATTCAGTTGTTCCAGACCTGTTTGTTGAATGAAATGTTTTCTTTCTCCACTGATTACTTTGTATCTTTGGTGGCAAAGCAACCAGCCACATGTATGGAGGTCTATGTCTGAACTTTCTATTCTGGTCTGTTGCTCTCCTTACTTTGACACCAGTAACACACTACCTTAATTACTGTAGCTATAGAATAAGTCTTAAAAACATGTAGTGGACATTTACGCATTTATTTACTATCTAACTATAGTTAATACTAATGCATTTATGAACCATTTTACACTGGAGATAAACTATATCTAGCATGTTAGCTGGGAACTTGACTTTATGTTTGAGGAGAAATAATCACTCGCATTTCATAAATCTTTCAGGGTAATATGCCTTAAGATACAGACGTATTCATGATATTCAATAAAATTTTTAATACTATTTATTAAATAAAATAAATTACTTATGGCTTTGTTGATATTTCTGTCCCTAAAGGCAGTTCTGAGTAGTAACTCTAACCTTACCAAATAGTGGCTTTGAGAATAGAGTAATTGATGAATGTGTTTTTATTTACATCTTGGTCCCCAATATTACTTATAGCAGACTGATTGCCTCCCCAAATATGTTCGTTTCCCTCTTTTCGTCTTTGCAATTCTTCCTTTTTAATGTTTCACTTTTTTCTGTATTTTTTTGCCCCTGTAGAGTTGATGTCATAGCAATCTCAAACTCTTGGGCTTAAGTGATTCTCTTGCCTCAGCCTCCCAAGTAGCTGGGACTACAGGAGCCTGCCACAACACCTGGCTATATTTTGGTTGTAGTTGTCATTGTTGTTTGGTGGGCTCAGGTTGGATTCGAACCTGCCAGCTCTGGTGTATGTGACTGGCACCCTAGCCACTTGAGCTGGGACAATATATATGATCCTGCCACAGCACCTGGCTATTTTTTGGTTGTAGTTATCATTGCTGTTTGGTGGGCCCGGGCTGGATTCGAACCTGCCAGCTCTGGTGTATGTGACTGGCACCCTAGCCACTTGACCTACAGGTGCCGAGCCCTTTTTTAGGAGTCTTGATCTGTTGCCTAGGCTGGAGGGCAATGGCATGATCATAGCTCACTTCAGCGTTGGCCTCCCAAGGTGCTGAGATTATAGGCATGAGTAACTGCCTGGCCTCATTGTTTTTTTTTTTTTTTAAAGGATAGTTACACTGTAATCTCAGCCCAGGATTCATACAAATTAGCCTTAAATTAGTAAGGTGGTCTCATTTCCCCTTGGTCAGTGATTGGTGAGATGTAGGAATGTGGTACAATTCTAGCCCATAAGAGGTGATAGAGAATCAACTTTAGAGTCCTGTGAATGATCTTTCAGCTGATAAAAAAGAAACTAGATGTGGGGGTGAGGTAACAATTTCTGTGCTGCTGCTGTTGCTTCTGGATATTGTCATGTTGGGTTGTGATATCTGGATCTGGTGCAGCCTTTTTACGATCATGAGGCATATAACCTGACTTGCTGAGTTAAGCAAAGTGAAGAGAGGGAAGAAACTTGAGTCCTCAAATACATGATGGAGGTAAAAATTATGTCTTAATCTATCTCCAGATTTCCAGTTATTGGATTAAATGCATTTTGTTTATTATTCAAACCTTGTAAGTTGGGTTCCCTCTTATTGCTTCCCAAGGCATTTTAGCAGCTCTATGATGGGCTAAGAACTCATGCTGAGAATATGAAACAGAGGAGGTAGTATATTAAGAACCACAGTATTAGTCAGACATAATTTATTTATAAACTCTAGTCCAGGGGTGTCCAACCTGCTACCCGTGAGCCCATGGTATCAGATATGAAAAGTACGCACAGACTTTCTGTTTCTTGCTCATCAGCTTTCCTTACTATTTGTGTGTTTAATGTGCCTAAGGCAGTTCTTATTCTTCCAACTTATAGCAGAGAAGAAGAAAGGTTGGACTCCCCTGTGTGAGTTTAGTCGTTAGAACACATAGAGCGTATGTTTCTAGAAGGAGGTAGGGAACCACTTAACTATAAAGTATGAGAACAATTAGATGAAGTTTTTATTGCTATATTTTGAGATACAGCTATTTAGGACCTAGGTAACTGTAGATCAAATGAGTATGGAGATCAAGTAATAGAAAGTTCATAATTCTACATTTCTCCTGCCTGAAGAACCACTGGGCTTAGAGAGTTGAGTAAGGCCTGAGCTTGTAAGGACATGCAAGTGGCTCAGCTAAGGAGCTGAGGGCAAGGCAGACAACATGCCCTGTCTGGTTTCTGTATAGGTGGAGCTTAAGGGTGGCAGGCAAGTTGGGGCTTAGAATTGCTTCTGCGAAGACCGTTTCCTATCAGTTGGAAACAGGGGTGGGATGGTGGTCATGGGGTTCGTTACTTTCTTTGTGCACTGACTAAAGAAGGCCAAGATAGTTTTCTTGAGTTGGGTTTAGAAAACCCGCAGACATTAAAAACAAGTCAACCTCACAATCTATAGCTGCTTTATTTTTAAATGAAGTCATTATTTCAAGTCAAAAGTGCATAAAGAATTTCCGAAGTGTTTCTAAGGCAGAGAATTTCAATTCTGGCTGGTTTGAAATCACAGGTAGTCTTGCAGTTTTCAATTTCATCAGAGGTGATGCTTCATTATTTGAACTTTTGATGCTGAAAATTGAACTGAAAATGAGATTCTTCTGTAGGTAGTACTGCTGCCTTATTGACCTCATTATCACCATCGCTGGGTTATCCTGTCCAAAGTGGAGGAGGAGAGAGACCCAGTCCTTGCCTTTGAGGACACAACCACACTCCCAGGAAAATCTTTTCCAAGTAGGCTGTGTGTGGTAGGGGTTGGGATCTGAGTCATGGTCTTTTCACATCGAGGCAGGCATAGGATTTTTTTTTTTTTGGCTGAAATTTCTAAATTTTTAATTCTTTTAATGAGAAGGAAATAAACATGGCAGTTATAAAGGGAACAGCTGATGGAGCTCACCGATGGAACTGTCTGGGCTCCTTTCACCCGCGCACACAGGCAGGGTTGGGAGTTTATTGAGGGGCCCATCTTTCTTGCCAACATGCCAACAGGATACTTCCCTTGGTTAATATATTTACACGTTCATGTAGTTGCAGGGGGCTCTGGAAGAATAATGTAAAAAACTAGTCATTTGCGACTCATGTTTACCCTACTAGGGGATGAATTAAGGCTTTAAAACAAAATAGTGTTATTTTTAGCTCATCTAAAAGCTAAAGACTAAGGAAAAATGTCCACACCAAATATTTCCCATTTTAAAGTGAATATGAGACTACTGTCTTTCTTTGTAGGCAGGTTCATTCTGTGGGGGTGTGTGTGTGAGAAAGAGAGAGAGAGAATGTAGGGGCTATAACCCTCAGGATAAAGCTTTTGATACTTTCCTCGAGACTATATTTTTAATACACTATGGACTTTACCAAAAAAAAAAAAAAATCAGGCTGGCATCTAACTAAGCACAGAAATTTGTAACAGAGAGTTTAGTCCTAAGGTATATCTGGGTCATGTGGGTGCCAGGCAGGGCTCTGGGATTATTGCTGAGAGCCTTGTTATGTTAGGTGTCTATAGTCACCAGTGGAACAGTGAGTTAGCTCAGAACATGCTACATATTGATAGTGTTTAATGGCAAGTGACTTTTTTGCCCTTATTGTAAATGCGGGCACTTCCGGTATGTATGGGAGGGAGTGGAAGCTGCTGTTCGTTATCATCATGGGACAGAGTTAAAAATATTGAAGCATCCAACAGTCCCTTGGCCTGTTTTCTTCTCCACCTTCCTTGCACATACCAGGATAATGGGGGCACAGGAGAGCAAATGGAGAAATCAGGAGCAGGGATTACAGGGGGCAGGATGGAAGGAGACTTGGGAGAGGTTTATGGGAAAGAGAAGAGCGATTCTGGGAAACCACGGCCTCTGTGAACAGGATTCAGAGGAGATAAATGGGAAATAAATCTGCAGTGTGTTTTTCTTTGTGTATGCCAATTTATTTCCACTTTCTGAAGTCTTCAGAAAAAAAATCAAAATTGCCTTTTGCCACAGAGAACAGCAGGAGATGGCCCAGTTTTATATATGTATGAGTTGAGTAAACACCACTACCACATTCCAACAAAACGCTCAGGCTGAAAACCACATGCCATGCTTGAAGCATATCCTTCTCATCCTATTTGTGATCCATCAGCAAATCATCTTGGGTGTCTCCTTACAGCACTGCCTCACCCCAGCCCCTTCCCAAGTTCCTCATTGCCCCTCACCCCTAATTCAAGCCACCAACTCCTTCCACCCTTGTCCATGTCTACATCTTCCTTCCCAGGTGATAACCAGAATGATTAAAAAAAAAAAAAAGAACATAAAGGACGTCATGGGGCTCTTTCCCTTTTAGTTCTGTATATCATGCTGTATATCAGTATGTAAAAAGAAACAAAACATAAAGGACATATCATGGGGCTCTTTTCCTTTTAGTTCTGTATATCATGCTGTATATCAATATTTAAAAAAAAATAGTGCTGCTGTTTTATGACCCAGCACCAAGTCTCTCTCAACATAATTTTCTATTCTGCTCTTTCCCATTCAATCCAATCTGGGCATTCTGGTCTCCTTGCTGTTTGTTACACACACCAAGTGTGTTCCCTTCTTGTAACCTTGTCCTTCTCTCCTTTCATTCCTGTCTCTGCTCAAAGTCATCCCAGGGAAGTTTTCCCCTTCCTCCTTTATATTCTTCTCCATCTCCTTATACTATATTGCCTATTCATGCACAGTCTCACAGTCTCTCCCCCATAGGAACATTAGCTCATGAGTGCAAGGACATTGCTGTTCCAATACATCTGAATGAATGAATGGATGAATGGATGGATGGGTAGATGGATGGATGGATGGATGATGAATGGATGATGAAAGGATGCCTGGGTGGATGGGTGGATGGATGGATGGATGGTGGATGGATGATGACTGGATGGGTGGATGGATGGGTAGATGGATGGATGGTAGATGGATGGATGATGACTGGATGGGTGGATGGATGGGTAGATGGATGGATGGGTAGATGGATGAATGGATGGATGGATGGATGATGGATGGGTGGATGGATGGATGGTGGATGGATGGATGGTGGATGGATAGTGGATGGTTGATGAATGGATGGGTGGATGGATGGGTGGGTGGATGGATGGGTAGATGGATGGATGGTAGATGGATGGATGGTGGATGGATGATGAATGGATGGGTGGATGGATGGGTGGGTGGGTGGATGATGAATGGATGGGTGGATGGATAGTAGATGGATGATGGATGGATGGATGGATGGATGGAAAGATGGTGGATGGATGATGAATGGATGGATGGGAGGATGGATGGGTGGATGGATGAGTGGATGGATGGGTGGATGGATAGTAGATGGATGATGAATGGATGGATGGGTGGATGATGGATGGGTACATGTGCCCTGGGAGGGTTGCCCCATTCTTTCTGCCCTGATTGTTACTGTCTTCTGGGCCAGTTTAGTTTTTTCCACTTTGTGCCTCTGTGTTTGCATCTGTGGGATGAGGGGAAATTTCAGCCTTGGGGTGGGGAGACTTTTAAGGGCACGCCTGTTGGCTCCCTTCCTTTCACCCTGCTTAGGTAGTTTCCTGCTTTGTTTATGCATCAGGCCAACCTGTTGCCAGGCAGGATAAGAAGATAGATGGTGAGCAGGTGCTGACTAATGCAGGGAGCTCACCTTCCCCTGCAGTGAGAAGTCAGCTCAGGCAGGCACACTCATGAAGTCAGCAAAGTGCTGCTGGGGCTGCCTCTTTTTGGTACCCTTCCCAGCCCTGTTCACCCTCTCCCTACTAGGAACACAGTGGATTCTTGATACCCTGAGCTCTCATCCTGAGAGGGTGAATTAGAAGATTTCACTCATTCATAAGCATCTGGTATTTATTTATTCCTGTTTTGGGCATCCTTGCATGGATTTCAAGAAGAGCAGTTGTCTTGGAATCTAAACCCACAAATGCCTGCATCTAGCTCCAGCATATTCACGCTGTGTGAGCTGGGCAGGTGTTTTTACTATTCTGAGCCTCATTTGTTTCATCTGTAACACATGAATGCTAAAACTTGTTATAATGACAGTTAAACGAAATGCTACATAGGAAGGACCTAATCACAGCACAGCAACAGTGTAATAAAAGGCCCTACAGGGGAGAGAAAGTGGGTAACTCGGTGAGACTTGGGCCCACTTTGCTTTTCTGGCATCCTTTAAATTCACTCTGTATGCCAATTCTGTTCACATAAATGACCGGTCTTGCTATAAGCATAGAACTGGGAAGTGCTGGAAGTGAGGCTGAGATGAGAAAGCAGCAGTAACACTATGAATGCATCCACTGGGATCCCTCTCAGCAGAGGCTGCAGTCTACGCACTGCTGGGGGCTAGAGAAGGAGCCATGGCTTCCTTTCCTCCTATGGTGGTGCTTTTCCTCCAGGTGTGCTGAGTCTGCCAGAAGGTATGGACTCTCTCCTGCTTGGGCAGGGGTGAGGGGACAGTTGGGGAGTCCAGCTCACTCATTGATGGTGATGTGTGTCAGGGCTGGAACACAATAAGCCCACACCAGCCTGACTTTCTTTGACCTCAGCTATTCTTTACCTTTCAGGGTGGGAGAGTGGGAGTGGGGGGGGTCTTGTCAGCACCTCTACCTGATGATGGGGTTTGTCAACAGAGGAAAATCCACACGGAAGGGCCAGTAATCTGCCACTTCCCACCCGTGCATGGAAAAAGTAGGTTTGTTTACCTGGGATAATTAGTCTTAGAGTCCACAGAAACACAAGTTTTAGGAGTGGGGTTACTCTGAGATGTCTAATTCAGACGAAGGGCTGGGAAATCCCTAGATCTCCTGGGGAGGAGGAGCCTGGCTTCCCACCCTCTAGATGAAGGGTCTAGATTCCAGCCAAGGGGGGAAAGAAGAGAAACCAGAAAGGAGCCTGAGGGTCAAACTCAATTCTCCCTCAGGGCTTTTGCATGTGCTGTCCCTGGAGTGATTTTCCTCCTTACTTTGTGAGGCTTCCTCCTCCCTTCACGCAGGTCTCGCCCTCAGGCCACCTTATCATGGAGGCTTAACTGGACACCCTCCTTCCTCATGACAAACACCCTTGCCCTTCCCATCTCCTGTGGAGTGTCCAAGAATTTACTTGTATATTCGACCTGTCTATGGAATTCTAAGTCAAAACTTGGCAAAAGAAAGTATGAATTTCACCCGAGGAGTTCCCCAGCTGATGAATGTGTTTGCTTTGTAATCAATTTCCATAATATGATATAGCTGTCTGAAAGCTGAATAAACTGTAAGAACTAAGCCATTCACCTGCTGAAGCTATCACTGGGCAAAAAGATCAACACTAAGAGGGTCTGACAAGTGGGTCCTGCTCTTCTTATGAACTGATGCTGTTTCTCATCAGGGGTTGTAGAATTTTCCCTCAAGGCATATCTGTGTAGTTCAATGCAGCCTGTTTTTGTAAAGTCATTATTAATTTAATGTGGAAGGAGTTTCAATTATTATTTTCTTTTTCCTGGAGGCCTTCCCCAAGCAAAATGATGAAGTCCATTATTCGTGAGACAAGATTCAGTTATCTTTACAAGAAACATATGGCAAGCTTAGGTGGAGTGAAAACTTTTTGTTGTAACTATCCGTGTGTGTTTTTCATTAAAGGATTTAAAAAAGAAATGCTGTAGAAATGTGAATCGCTGGGTCTGTATGTTTTACCAGGCTGGGTCAATTCTTAAGTACTATGATTGAATCAATTGCTATTAGATTGTTCCAGTTTGGTAGAGATGAAAAGCAGGTAGACTGGCCACAACTAGCTCTCTCGTAGATCATTTATGAAACTGTGATTGGCTCAACCCCAGAGCCAAGCACTTAGCAATTTTATTAATTGATTCATGAAATATCTATAGATCACCTGCCATGCTACACATTTTCTAAGGGCTGGGGATTTAGTAGAGACCACAGAGACAAACATTTCTGCCCTTGTGGAATGTTCATTCCAGTGAGTGAGACAGATAATTTTATATTCATATAAATAGAATATGTTATACTATATGTCAGAAGGTGACCTGTCCCACAGAAAAATGGCAGAGAGGGGCAAGGAGGGGTGCAGTTTAAAATGGGGTTGTCAGGATGTCCTCAGGAGACATCTGGGCAACGATTAGAGAAGGTCCAGGGAAGCTGGAGGAAGGGTACACTCAACAGAGGGGCCAGTCAGCATGAGGCTCCAGGTGGGTCTGAGAAAGAGCAAGAAGACCAGTGTGTCTGGATGTCTGGATGACGGTGAGTGAGGGGAGGCATCGGGGGCCAGCCAGGAAGGAAAGAGGCTGCTGAGCACCTAAGCCCTGTGCCGAGTGAACAGACCTTTGTATTCTGAGGGCAACATGAGGACAATCCAGGTTTTCATAGAGGTGTAACATGATCTGACTCACAGTTTTAAAGGATCTCTGGGATGAATCATCTGATAGCCTATGTGAGTTTCACTGAAACATCAAATCCAACAAAAAAGGGCTTGGAGTCAGAACCACTGTGGGTGTCCTGGGGAGTGAGATACAGATCCCTGAACATGCTGCCAATACCCACTAGCTTTTAAAGCAGTGGTTCTCAACCTGTGGGTCGCCTAATATCAGATATTTACATTAGGATTCATAACAGTAGCAAAATTACAGTTATGAAGTAGCAATGAGAATAATTTGTGGTTGGGGGTCACTACAACATGAAGAACTGTATTAAAGGGTTGTGGCATTAGGAAGGTTGAGAACCACTGCAAAACCTCTGTGTTTTACTTTCAGGAAAGTCAAACTTCAAAACAAGGGTGAAGGTGTTACAAACTCTGGAAGTATTTTCACTCCAAGAAGTTAAGATTCTTCACTTTCCTTTTTTTTTTACTTCTCCGTTTGAAAGAAGAAGGAAGAAATGGGAAGTGGGACAGGGACGCTCACCTTGGAATATTCACGCCAGGGTGTTCCTGGTCTTGGCAGACCTCACCCTAGAGAATCCTATGCTAAGATTGCCTGAGATTCTTCTAAAGTTTGGTATCGATGTGATTACTCATGCCATGGCCCATGAGCAGGGATGTTTATAAAATTCACGGCACTTTGTCGAACAACAGGTTTTAGAGAAACAACAGGGACACATGATTTGGATGTAAAATGTGCTGAGGCTTCTGATTTGTCATGAAGACAGTAAGGTAACAAATTCTGGATTGGACATTTCTTAAAAGTAGGATGGGACAGGGTAATCCAGCTTGGATGCCCTCAGTTATTGGGTTTCCCTTGGATCCTAACCCAGGATGGTGGTTGACAAGGGAGATGGTATTAGAAAAATCAAGAGACTTTGCACCAAACTTATAAAGCCTGGAAGCCTGAAAGGGCATACACCGTTTCACGTGCCAAGTGTCAGCCTGAAAACAATGCAGCAGCCGGTCCTGCTTCTCAGGCATCTTTTATTGAGCAACAGAGTAAATGTGCAAGAATAAATAGCAGTAACAAAGAAAAGAAAAAGGAGCTCAAGGCCCCCAGGAAGGTTGGGTAAAGGGCAGCAGTTGGGGGAACAAGAACATAGGATAATGAAACATCTGAAGTGGCCAGATAACGTATACAAAGAGATGAGTAGGGGGAAAATAAATTTTGTGCCTTTCAGCTATCGTAACTTTCCCAATTTAAACTACTGAGGGGCTAAAGGTCTTAGCCCACTTGCACTGCTGAATCCCCTTGCAGGGATAGTCACATAGATATTCCCCTGACTGGGCACTTTACCCTGAGGTGGAAGGTCTGTGAGGAATTCAGCCTGCCTGCCTCCCACCTCCCCCCCATTTTATTTATTTAAATGGGTCATTTTTCATTCAGATATGGTACTGCAAAAGGAGGTGGGAAAGGGAATATAAAGGAATACAAATGATTAACATGGTCATTGAAATTATATTTTTGTATACATGGGGCAATTCTTTTGTGGGGAAAATTCAATGTTGAGGGAGTTTATTTAGAGACATTGTTATTTTAATTGCATGTGTGCTTTAAAGATTTTCTATTACAGCCAAATATTTGTTTAGTTTTTGGGGACTCCCTTGACATGTTTTCTGGATTTTCTTGGAAGTACCATCCTTAGGGCCTTAATCAGGCTGTTTTTAAAATAATTGAAGTTAGTATGACATATGACTATATTTGTCTGTCCATGTTAGAAAGTTCCTGGGACATTGATTAGCTTCTATTTCACCAGAATTTATTTGTAAGCTCTCACTCAGTCCCATCCCTATGTTAATTCAATGTGAAAACTTAGCGTAACAACTTAGGCCCTCCTGACTTAAGACATTGCCAAAATAGCCTACCTGTATTTGCCAATTGCCCTGTTCATGTCTCACTAATTGCCTAATTTAACATTTTTCTTCTGATTTGCAGACCCCAATTCTTTGGGAAAAGGGCTGCTGACCGCTCTGACTACTTCTATGTTAAGAAGTGGGGATGTGAGCACCAGGCCCTCCAATCAGCTCTCTTTCAGGGCAGGAGTGATGTCCATGTAGAGGGCTGCAGTAATGGGGTACAGTTTTTCATAAGCGTGGTTGTTTTCATATAAGTAGATGTCTAGTTATTGTTGTAAACATTGATACCCAGTGGTGAGTAGCATCTGTAAGCAGACAGCCTTTAAGCAGGAAGAAATAAATTTTGTTATATAGTTGAAAATACAGGATCTGAAAATAGGAGCTGGTCAATATTTGACACTTTTTTCTGTGATGACCTTTTTAGATGAACAGAAGGGAAGAAATCAAGTTCTGGAATAGGATATACATTAAAAGAAGTCTTTTGTTAAGAACATGTCCACTTACTATAGGAGCCAGACAGAGAATGTCAATTAACAAAGGAAAGCAGCTACACTCAGTGAGGCAGCGGAAATACCTAATGGCTCAGGGGAATGGAAGGGCTAGAGCAGATTTACCACAGGGACAGACTCACCCACCCCCTGCCTGTGTCCCCACACAGGGGGTCCAGAAGCGACTCCCTTGCCCCAAGGCTGGGCAAGTCACACTTGTGGAGGACCCCAGCATCCTGGAGGAGCTCCATGATGGGCACAAGTGGCAGTGGGAACAGCTGCCATTAGATGGGGCTCCCTGACTTCAGAGGTGCCAATGGGATGGGCTGGCAGCGACCAAGAGGAGAGGAGCTATTTAATTGTCACAGAGAAGATGGATGCGGTTACTGTAAAAGTTGTAAGAGCTGAAGTAGTTGGCAGAATAGGATGAGCCATGGAGATCACAGCTTTGGCTGTTGGTCATGATGTTCCTTGAGCAGAAATAGATGGGCAGCCTCGGAAAGTCTTAGTTGTTTTATGTTGATGGAAAAACTCTAGGTCTGCTGAATGGCTTCAATCTTATAGTATGTCATAGCCCCTCACCCAATTCCCAGACCCAATGCCTCTAGAACGAAGGGCAGGAAATATGGCACAGCCAAAAAGGAGCACCTTCACTCTTCCTCCTAACCTTCCCTAAGAGACTTGTGGTGATTTATTAGGGGGACTGTGCAGGAAGGAAAGGGATATAACCAGCCTTTTGGGACTAGTGAATACTGGAGACCCAAAATCTCCCTTAGTACTGTCCACAAATTAGGCAATCAAAGGAGTTTGTCTCTGGCCCATCTCACAGTGAGCCTGAAGGGGCCCCCAATCCACCCTGTGGTTATTTCTCCAGCACTATAGGTCATTGTTGGAAAAGAAACATCCCCCGTGCCGGCAGAGTTCCCACATTGGTTAGAGTCCCTTAGTCCATCTTCTCTTGAATTCCTAAATGCTGAGTGTCCAGCGCTCATAGCGCTTCCATACACAGACGGCCACAGGTGACTCGGTGCTGAGAGCCCTCCACACCTGACATGCCGTGTCACTGAGGATGTGGTAGACTGGTGCAGGAAGCCAAGGGCGAGGAGGGAAAACTGGCCCAAGTTCTGCCATCTCCTCCATGTGCTGGGCCTTGGTTTCCTTATTTCAGAAATGGGAAGTCAGTGATTCTTGACCTTGACTGCATACCAGAATCAGGAAACTTAAATAAATACTAACACTGCAGCTCTACACTAGAGATTTTAGTTTAATTGGTCTTGGGTGGAGACCAAGTACTGATGCTCATAGTATCTCCCTTGGGGATTCAAATATGCATTCAGGGATGAGCCCCATTGGCTGAGGTCATCCCAGAGGTCCCTTCTAGCTCTGATGGGAGGAGTCTGTAAAATATTCTTTCACAGGGAGAGCCTGACACATTCATATTTAAAGTCAAAGTTCTAAAGGGCCTTTGGAGGAGAAAAGCCTAAAAACTTCTATTTCCAGAATTAAAACCTGCAATATTTGTCCTTTGTGGGAGAAATTTGGTCAGAGCACAGAGAAGCTGGGTTGAAGAATGGTCTTGCTACCATCTGACTGCTGGTGTCCCTCAAAATGCTCAGTGTGGTAGTATTAAGGGGGGGGTTCTTGGAAGTGATTAGGTCAAGAACAGGACCAGTGCCTTTTAAAGGGGCTTGTGTGAACTTCATTTCTCCCTCTGTCATGTGAGGACACATCAAGGTGCCAACTATGAGGGACATGCTCTTCCAGACATAAGATCTGCCAGCACCTTGACCTTAAGACTCACCAGCTTTCAGAACTATAATGATGTGTTTTTATTCTTTATAAATGACCCAGTTTTAGGTGTCTTATTATAGCAGCCTGAACAAACTAAGACAAGTGCCAACATCAAGTCCATGTATTTGTTCCAGCCATTTCTATCACTTTGTGGAGGGCTGCTCAAAGATTTGTTCATGGTGTGTGTCTGTGTCCTAGATGGGCCACAGTCTTCCCCTGTGCTTAATCTGCACGTGGCCACACCTCTGATATTATTACTAGGTTCAGAACAGTGCCCATCCCTTCAGCTTGCTGACAGATGTTCTCACTTCTGTGTCCGATTCCTGCCTGTAGCTCTAGCCAGCCATTGATAAATGATTGCTCCCATTCTGGGAATAGTAGGATTGGTTCTGGTTTCTGAGCCTGATTTAACCACAGATTAGCTGTGTAACCTTGAAGGGATACCTTTATCTTCCTGGGCATCAGTTTCCTCATCTGTTAAATGGATAGCTCCAAGATGTCTTCCAGATGAAATGCTCTATGCTAATATAATTTTATGAAACTCTGCTCAGGCACCCAGAGCATAAAGCTGAGTTGTCTTCCTGAAGTAAAACATAACCCAAGATGCTGAAAATGTACTGTGTTCACTGGTATCAGAAGTGGATTTGTGGGGAGCATCTTTCCAACTTAGTCTCCCCGGAAGAACCTTCTTGTTATTTTTCCCACCAGGCCCAGTCAACAATGAACCCAGATTTGAAGCACTTAGAGCAAAAGCTGCTAGGTGGCGCTGTTTCCCCAGATTTCCGGGGAATCTGAGCCTCAGCAGATGGCTGTTGGAGAATTAACAATTAATGTCCATGGTATCAGCCAAAGCCCGCAGAAAATATGTTATACTCCAGAAGCTACAGAGAGCTGAGATTGCTCAAAGACATTCTGCTGTCGGTTTGTCCTATGCTGGCCAAAAATGTAATCAATCCCCAAATTGGTCCTGCAAATTAAAAGACATTAATAACAAGGGTAAATAAGGAATATGATAACACCTTATTACATTTTCTTTGGAAATTTTTTCTGTTTAGAGCAGAAAACAATCATTACTGGGCTAGAGGGTGATTATAAGGTAAGACCAGTTCTGATGTGAGTTCACTTTATAACAGCTTAAAAAAGGAAACCACCGGCTGAGACACATGGGCTGCTTCTCAGAATCCATATGGATGCTTGGAGGGTATCACAAATGGAGGCGGGAGGGCTGTGATAGCACGCAGATTTCTCGTGTTTTCCTGACCTTTATTTTTCTATAATAAAGCTATTTGAGTCAAGAGCTTAAACACTACAGATGTCATTGTCTTCATCAAAAAGCAAAGATATTCTTTGTCCTACAAGAGGAGAGTTAGGGCAGTCGGGGAATAGCAAAGAGGGTCTGTGATCCATTCTTAGCCCCGGTTCTTGCATTTCCCCTCCTCCCATCTAATGTTTGTAACCACCACCATTTCCGTTTACACCTGGCTGAGTGCTGAGAGGAAAACTCCTCATGATGATAGGACTTTGGGGCAGGAGGGCGCCATAAGGTTCTGCTTCCCTGCCTGGCCACTGAAGACCTTCTTTACTTGTAGATGTGGCCACACTGGGGGTAGAAAGTACTGCAGAGGCTGAATTGAGTAGCAGAACCCCAGGACTATCTTGCAGGCGTCTGCTGTGCTCTGAAATCTGAAACCTGTGCCTTCTACGGTGTGTCTTCTCCTTTTACTTTTGAGGTCCTGACTTCTCATTTGCCCAGAAACAGCAGTCTATCAAAATTAAATCATTAATTGCTTCACCCTCCCTCTGCCACAATGCTGCTTGCAGCCCACTTTCACCCGCTGGGGAGACTAAAAGAATGAAACCTAGATATTTTCCCCATGTTTTTCTTCTAGATACAATTGGCCTTTTGTGAATTCATGGTGTATGTTGTTTAGATTTAGAAAAATGTTCCCAGTGCTGACTCCTCTGATGTGCATCTAAAAAACTAAACAAAACAAAATAAAAAACCATTTTCAATCAACTCAGACCCTAGGGTGGGGAAGGAGGGTAGGCAGGGAACTGCTTCCCCCCAAGAGGCAGGGCTTCTCCCCTCCTGGCAGAGAAAGGCAAGGCCCCTTGACCCTAGGCGCCAATTACTATTTTAACCATCCTCCCCCACAGCCCCAGAGGCAGCTGGAGAGGAAACAGCACCCTGGGAGATCCCAGAGTGTCTTGCTGGCTCCCTACAGCTTCCAGGCGTTTGCCCATCTGGTGAGGCCTCTGGAGCAGGGGGCCTCATTAGGCGTCATCTGGCCACCTGAGAAGGCTTGGTGGGCCTCCCCCTCCGGCTTCTCCCTCCTCCAGGCAGGACTCCGCTCTGCCAGCTGCGGATCTCTGGAGTTTGTTTGGCTTAGCAGCTGCCCTGGCTAATTACTGGATAGCTGGTCCCCAGGTGGCTGCCTTTGACTGGAGGGAGGGGGCAGGCAGAGAGGGGCTGAGGGACATGAAAAGGTGGGGCGGTTAGTGACAGAGTGCTGGGGAGGAAGAAACAGAGAGTGTTGAAATTTGAATCTCAGGAGCTGGAAGGTGAGGAAAGGGTTTTCTGTCTCACAGAGGATGTGAACTGACAGGTGGGCTCACCCAGGAGGGAGCACTAGCCCTACATAGGCCTCCCACCCCATCATCATCACCTTCTAGTTCCATATCCCTGCGTTCCTCTCTTAGCACCGTCCTCCACCCAGGGGAGGGGGTCAGCCACTCCTTCTGTCCCAGAACTAACCAACAGCTTTTCATTAAAAGAACAAGGCTTTAGAGCTCCAATTTGGTTGAGGTTGGAGGGTGTGTGTGTAAGGCTGTGGAAAGAAGATGTTTAACCCAAAATTATCATTTGCTGTTGAAATTGTAGGCTTCCAGCCGTGTATGTGTTTTAACATGTTCTCATAGCCAGGTGTCTCTGGATCCAGGCGGGTGTCCTGAGAGTTGTGTATTTACTTACAGGCAAATCAGGTCTGCCCACCACTCCTGGGGCATTTTTCCTTTGTCTTCTGGGCATGACACCATGTCACCCCATGACATGGGCAAATTGGAAGAATACTGGGACAGATCAGGAGGAAGTAAAATGGAAAGTAAAACCATTCACAAGGGGCTGTATCAGTGACGGTGCAAGCTCTTGGTCACAGAAACCTTGTCAGTTTGAACCCTCACCGTCTGGGAAGCTGGACCTCGGCATGTTTGGTTTTCTCTTCTGTAGGGTAGGATCTTTTGCAGTAATCAGAGTGGGTTGGAGCATCCCGGGACTAGGTCACAGTGGGCTCTCACTCCATTTCCCATCCTGATACGGGATATGTTACTTTGTAGAGTCATTGTATTTCCTTTGGGCACCAATGTTTCCCTCTAGACATGGGAAGTGAAAGAGAATCTCTTCTTAGTGTGCTGTAAGTTACCATTTTCTGAGACAAGGTTAGAATTTTATGATTTTATAAATTCTCTATTTGATTGAACTGTGCCCGAGATAGAATGGCCTTTTCCCTATGCTTCTAAACTGCCATGGTGAGACTGAAGGCAGTTTTGTACCAGGAAAGGAAAACTAGTAGATGGAGAACAGCTGTTTTGAGACTCATCATTTATGCCCCAAACTTCAGAAGGATGGGAGCTGTACAGATGTGCTGTAGTTGTAGACAGCTGTGGCAATAATTGGAAGGGTGGTGGGATTTCAAGATGGCAGGAAGATAATCTTGTTAAGGTTTAGTCTGCCCATCCCTTGTGAATCCAGACCTGAATGGGAAACTGCAGCCTGGGATAGTAGGATTCAGAGATTTGGCACCATCAAACAAGATTCACCAGGATAAGCAATTCTCTTCCCAAGGCCTTTGGTTCCATTACTTGTGACTAATCATTGCTGTTCCCTCCACCCCCTGCCAACGGCCTCTGGGCATAAATCTCAGGCACACAGAATGAACCCAGGAGAGGCAGAAAGGGGAGCAAGTGAGGAAAATCTTCCTATTAACCGATGTAAGCATTTAGCTAAGCATAAAATGATGGGAGGTCAAATTTCCTCAGTTTGAGGATAAGGGTCATTGATTTGAATCGCTCCTGAATGAAGATAGATGGAGGAGGATAAATGTTACTGTTTTCTGCAGGTCACTAACCACGCTAACGTTGTGCCCCAGCTCCCATACAAGATGGCCCCATCTTTAATTACAGTTACAGGTTCTGCAGGGGTTTCTAGGACCTCCGAGAGTTGATTTGACCTACTTTGTCACCCTGATGTGCCTCTCTCCAGGGTCTCAGAGGGATAGAACCCAGTCATTTTTTGACTACTCTTCCATAGAAGGAGCCTGGCACATTCCACTGTGGGCAGTTCCAGTGCTTAGAGGACTGTTCCTTATTTTGAGCTGAAACCTCTTCCTTGAAACTTCTGCTCACTAATCCTAGTTCTGCCCTCTGGAAGGACAGAGGATGAATATAATCCCCTTTGCAGATGAAAGCTCTTCAGATAGTTGAGCCTGGTTATCACATTCTCTGAGTCTTCCTTTGTACGAAAGGCACATTTCAAGTATGACATGGTATTGGGTTCCTTTGCCATCCTATTCTAGACATAACCTGGTCTTTCCACACTTGAATCAGAAAGGAAGGTAGGGATACTCTAGATATTTTTATTGGAGGGAAATTAAGGTGGGACCTTTTAACATAGGTGATAGAAGGACTGAGGGAGCAAAAAGGCAAAAGTGAGATTCCCTAGGGATCAGTAACTTCAGGAGGCAGCTACCAGCAGGAACATGAATGAGAAGGGTCCCAGAGCCTAGAATCACATGGGAAGGCCTCCCAGGGCAGTGGAAACCTAGGCAGAGTACCAGGGATGGCACTGGCACCACCAAGGGGTGTTGGGCTGTGATGTGGGATCATCAAGGTTGCTATTGTCACCGCTCACATGCTGCTGCTCCACAAGTGAGACTGGTGCTGGCTCCACAGAAGCAGCTTCCCCAGGCAGGTGTGGAACTTCTCAGAAGACCATAGATGTGAGCTGTCACCTGCTGCTGGGGAATGTGGAGAGAACTCGGAGTGAAGAACAGAGTTGCTTCTCCTCTCCCCTCCTCCCATGCCCCATTTCCTGCCACACCTTCCACTGGCAGACCCCAGCTGGAAGCCAATTGGCAAGAGACTTGTAGAAATTGAATTTTCAGGGTTCCAGTTCCTCTAGATTACAGAGCAGAGAACAGGAGAGAAGGAATGGAGCCTGAGAAAAATACCTTCACAGTGTTCTTCTAAAAATGTAAAAACAAGAATTGAAAACTAACCTGTACATGAGACGGGAATAAGGCTCAGCGGGGCAGCCAGCCCCTCCCTTGTTTGGATGGAAGAGTGTTATCAAAGTCAAATACATGTGGTACGAATGCTGTTCTCTGTTATTGCAGTCAACTACACCCCTTAATTACATGGATCAGGTGAGGTGAACCCTGTATTTTTGAAAATGGGTGTTTGACTGTAATTCAGTTCTCCAGTGCATATATTTATATGTATTTTCTTTCTTGCCCAGGCTACTGCTCTTTTTTTTTTATGGTAATGGTGCTCTTCTTTTTTTTCTCAGGGGAAATTGCCCTCCTCCTTCCATGTGGCTGTCAGATAGTCACGTGATTCTAGGAGCTCTAATCACAGGGGAGGGCACATGAGACAAGCTTTGAACTTGAGCAGATGGCCAGTGGAACCAAGCTGTCTGTGGCACCCCCCTGCAAACATAGTCCTTGGATTTTCCATTGACATCCTGGAGCTACCCTGATTCAGAACTTTCTTAAGACCTGGTTGTTCACCTTTTCTGCTTTTGCTTCACCGCCCAGTATCCTTCCTGTAAAGTCCTTTCTTGCTTAGGTTAGCCAGGAACTATTTCTGCTATTTACAACCCAGGAACCCGGAATGATATGGAGTCCTTACTTGCATTCAGTGTGGGTGAGAAGACCCCATCTGGCTTGGTGGAGACCTATCAAATATTGGCTCTAAAGCCAGCATACCAGCTATTCCTTCATTTTTCTATTCTCACAAATATTAGAAACATAATGAGTTACTGACAGCCTTTAAAGTGAACTTCTAAGGGTATGCTGCAGAGATCTGTCCTTACCGCAGTGGAGTTCCAATATCTGACACAGATATGTAGATGGAAATTGTATCTGGAAGAAGATTTTCATGGATTCATTTCCTTGTGGCTATTTGGTCATACCAAAATGGGTGTGTCAAAATAGCATATGTTTTCTATCAAGGTATTTCCTAAAATGCATCATTTTTTATTCCCTGGTAATATGAACAATGACTATTTCCAAGCCTTGCTCCGTCCTGGGGCTTGCCCTTGCTGCACTTCTAAAATCCATTCAGCAGTGGACTGATGATCAGAAATGAAGTTTGTGTGTAATTACATCAATTGCTGCTTTAAAAAGTTTCTTAAAATTAAATCATTGTTCCAGGCTGTCAGAATGTCTTCAAAATAGCTGCCTCAAAATACTATGTGTCTGGTTTCTGTATAGTCTTAAGAGCCATTACAAATGTGCCAAATATGTGGGATCACTCTCCAGAGCAGAAAGAGCACCCCTTATCACTGCACACCTGATTCCAGGTAGACAGAATCAAGTGTATGAACAGCCTCTGTCTCCAGTCATTCAACTAGGTGAGAAATTTATTTATTACATAACTGTCATTAAGTTCATATTTATCCGCATTGTCTACAGGCCTAGTCTGACAGTAACTTCTTAAATCTCAACCCTAGAAAATGTGTTGATTTCCTATGGCAACTTCTTAGCACAGAAACAAGGTTATATGTGATAACACTTATTTTATCAAAATCATGTTGGCGCAAGTCATTTTGTTTAATAATTATCTTTCTTTCTTTTTTTCTTTTTTGAGATAGTCACTCTGCTGCCCTGAGTAGAGTGCTATGGCATCATAGCTCACAGCAACCTTAAACTCTTGGTGTCAAGCAATTCTCTTGCATCAGCTTCCCCAGTAACCGAGACTAAAGGCAACCACCACTACACCTGGCTAGTTTTTTTATTGTTAGTACAGATGGGGTCTTGATCTTGCTCAGGCTGGTCTCAAACTCCTGAACTTAAGCAATCCATCTGCTTCAGCCTCCCAGAGTGGTAGAGTTACAGGTATGAGTGAGCCACCTCATCTGATCAATAATTATCATTCATCATTAAAAGATATTTAATCTTTTAATATTTTGCAAGATGTTGATACTTTACAATTAAAAAACAAAAATGGAATTCTCTGTAATACAGTCATTCCATTTTTTTTTTAAATCGGAGCATGTTTCTGCTGTTCCAAATCCTCCCGTATTCCCTGCAGCTGCTCCACATTCCATGCTGTCCTCTGGTGAACTGGGAAGCTGTTCTCCTGGCTCTGCAGACTAGCACTCATGTACAATCCTAGCATTTTTCCTTTTTATTGTCCTCTTGCCTATCTCAGGTTTCAATTCCCTGCTAACCAGGTTTGTTCTAACCTTCCCAGCTTGAAGATTACTTTCTGTGATAGAGAAAGCAATACAGAAGTTGAGCTGTTCTGGTTCTTCCTGTTGGCTTTCAGTGTGACACCATTTGCCCCAAGCAGTGGGCCCTTCCGCTCCTCATTCTTCTTCCTGCTCTGAATCCAGTGCAAAGCCCCCTGGTAGCATCCTCACACTGTCTCACTAAGCCTCAATGAAGTGTGCTCTATTATTATTATTTTTGGTGTCATTATGGATGGTTTGTATTGATTGGTTATCTGTATGTGCCTCCTTCCATATTTCAGGCATTTCTTGAAAAATCTGAGGTCATTAGGGAGCTCTTTGTAGAGATCATTAGAAAGCTCTCTACAGAGTTTTTTCCCCTTCAGATGCCTCCTTTTTTTTGTTCTTGATCAATGTCATTTGCTATTGTTCAGGTAGACTTCTTTTTATGTGAACTTTCCTTCCTTTTTCAGCCATTTAAACTTTTATAATGTCACCAGAAGTCATAACTACTTTTTCCCTGAACTTTCAGAAATCATTTTTTCCTAAGGTCTAGAAGTCTAATTATGGCCAATGCTCCCTTCTGTGGCTGTTAAAATTTCTAAAAGGATGACACTTTATTTGAGTGTTTTCTTCGCTACCCGAGGCTGGTTATGCTCAGTGTACTAGTATGAAGGCTGTGAGTTGCAGTAAAAGACAGAAGATTGATGTTCAAATCTCCATGGACCTGCCGATGATCTTGAATGATCAGCTTGACTTGTCTGACTTGTCTGACTCACAGGGTTTTTTAAAAAATGAGGTCAATTATACAACTTTGCAGGGTGGCTGTTAAGACCATAAGGTATGCAAAATGCCATTAGCTCGATAAATGGTAGCCATTATTATTACTGCCTGAATAATGTTTTTGATCTTCTGGGAAACTTTCTTGCTCTAACATTTGCACTAATACATGTGTGTGAGTTAGTAGTGTACTGTGAATAACTTAAAGCTACAACGGTGACTTTAGGGTTGAAGTATAAACATGTTGCTGTCAAGTACGTATTGAGCAAGTAGCTGGAACATTCTGTGTCCCTATTTCTTTGTCTATAAAACAATCCTAATTTGTGAAATTGTCACAAAAATTTCAATAAGTGAATACATGTAATTGCTTAGAACATCACTTGGCACTTAATTAACACTTACTATTAACATACTGAGGACTATGCTGGATGAACATGGAGCTGAGAATTCCAGAAGCACCAGAATTTCTTTGTAAACCAGAATGTCTGAAAGAAAATGGAGAAATCCTTAGAGCTAAACAAAGCTTTAAAAACAAACAGAACAAAATCACTGAAAAATGTGGACAAAAGACCTTTGATGTCATTCCATTTGAGAAACATGTCAATACATTTGGAGGGTATGTTTCAGAGTCATTATATTCTGAGACATTAGGTTACAAAGACAGCTGACCCTTAATCATCAATTTTGGGACAAATTTTGCTGAATCGTTGTACCCCTGATTTGAGTTGCCTGTACAGGCATCCTCTGTCCTTTTAGGGAACTAGGGGTATGCACTATTCTCCAAAATGGATTGTCAGTGGACATGTTGGTAGGAATTTATGCATCTTTATAAATTCTTCTCTTCCCTTTTGGTTTTTTGCAGTCAGTAAATCCAGCTTTGGAAACATGGACCCTCAAAGGTTAAACTGTGGGATTAAAATGAGGGAGAGTCATAAACAAGAAACCTTTGTTTTAAGAGAGTGCTGACTGAGGCAGGAGAATCACCAAAGCCCAGGAGTTGAAGGTTTCTGTGAGCTGTGACTGCACAGCACTCTACCAAGGGCAATAAAGTGAGACTCTGTCTCTAAAAAAAAAAAAATAGAGAGAGAGAGAGAGAGAGACTGCTGAAACAAGGTTGGTGCCCTTCAGCACTATTCTCTAGACTTTAGGCTAAGGCAAAAAACACTGCTCAGAGTTGGAATAAACAAGTTTTCAAATGGGAGAACACCTCCTTAGGGCATGGGGTGATTCATTAAATGGAAGGAAACAGATAAAGAGATATCCCTCCTTCTTCAATCTCTTAGTCAGTCAGATGGTTTATTAAAAACTGATAACCTGATGTCCTTTACTTTCACAACATAATCATTTATGCATCCCAGTGAATACCAAGTCCTTTGTCACTTACGCTTTTTCTAGCTTTCCTTTGGCCCTGCTCCATGTGACACCTAAGCCAGCTTCCCCCAGCTCTCTGCCACACCCCTTTGTCAGCCTGGCCTAGATTGGAAGGAGCCCACTGGCGATGGGTCATCAGGTCAGGATTTAGATGATAGGTCATCTAAATCCTGTCTTTTAAAAGAAGAGTCCGGGACCAGATGGCTTCACATCAGAATTCTACCAAACCTTTAAGGGGAAACTAGTACCTAAATTACTTAACTTTTTCCAAAACATTGAAAAAGAAGGAATACTTCCCAACACATTTCATGAAGCAAATATCACCCTGATCCCCAAAACCGGAAAAGAAAACTATAGACCAATATCTTTAATGAACATACATGCAAAAACAGTCAATAAGACCCTACCAAACAGAATCCAGCAACACATCAAACGAATTATACACCACGACCAAGTGGGTTTTATGCCAGGGTCTCAAGGTTTGTTCAATATACACAAATCTATAAATATAATACATCACATAAACAAAGTAAAAAACAAAGACCATATGATTCTCTCAATAGATGTAGAAAACGTTTTGACAATATCCAGCATCCTTTCATGATTAGAACACTTAAGAAAATAGATATAGAAAGGACTTTTGTTAAGCTGACAGAGGCCATCTACAGCAAACCCACAGCAAATATCATATTGAATGAAGTAAAATTGAAAACATTTCCAGTCAGATCAGGAACCAGGAGGTTGCCCATTGTCTCACTGCTTTTTAACATTGTAATGGAAGTCTTAGCCATTGCAATCAGGCAAGAGAAGGCAATAAAGGGTATACAAATAGGGTGAGAGGAGATCAAACTTTCACTCTTCACAGATGGTATGATTTTATATGTGGAAAAAACCATAAAACTCTTAGAAGTAATCAAGGAATATAGTAGCGTCTCAGGATACAAAATCAATACTCACAAATCAGCAGCTTTTATATATAACAATAGTAGTCAAGCTGAAAAAATAGTCAATAGTCAAGGACTCTATTCCCTTTACAGTTGTGGCAAAGAAGATGAAATATTTGGGAATTTACCTAACAAAGGATGTGAAAGATCTCTATAAAAAGAATTATGAAACTCTGAGAAAAGAAATAGCTGAAGATGTTAACAAGTGGAAAAACATGCCATGCTCATTGCTGGGAAGAATCAACATTGTTAAAATGTCCATATTACCCAAAGCAATTTATAACTTTAATGCAATCCCTATCAAAGCACCACAGGCATACGTTAAAGATCTGGAAAAAATAGTACTTTGTTTTACATGGAACCAGAAAAAACCTTGAATAGCCAAGACATTACTCAGAAATAAAAACAAATCAGGAAGAATCATGCTACCAGACTTCAAACTATACTATAAATCTATAGTGATCAAAACAGCATGGTATTGGCACAAAAATAGAGAGGTAGATGTATGGAACAGAATTGAGAACCAAGAGATGAACCCAGACACTTATCGACATTTGATCTTTGATAAGCCTATCAAAAATATAAATTGGGGGAAAGATTCCCTATTTAACAAATGGTGCTAGGAGAATTGGTTGGCGACTTGTAGAAGACTGAAACTGGATCCACACCTTTCACCATTAACAAAAATTGACTCTCACTGGATAAAAGATTTAAACTTAAGAGATGAAACTATAAAGATTCTTGGAGAGAATACAGGAGAAACACTTGAATAAATTGGCCTGGGCGAATACTTTACGAGGAAGACCTCCCAGGCAATTTAAGCAACACCAAAAATACATTACTGAGATCTGATCAAACTAAAAAGCTTCTGCACAGCCAAGAACATAGTAAGTAAAGCAAGCAGACAGCCCTCAGAATGGGAGAAGATATTTGCAGGTTATGTTTCTAACAAAGGTTTGATAACCAAAATCCACAGAGAACTCAAACTTACTAATAGGAAAAGAACAAGTGATCCCATCTCAGGGTGGGCAAGGGACTTGAACAGGAGCTTCTCTGAAGAAGATAGGCACATGGCCTATAGACACGTGAAAAAAATGCTCATCATCTTTAATCATCAGAGAAATGCAAATCAAAACCACTTTGAGATATCATCTCCCATAAGACTGGCTCACATAACAAAATCCCACAACTACAGATGTTGGTGTGGATGTGGAGAAAAGGGAATACTTCTGCACTGCGGAAGTGCAAGCTAATATGTCCTTTTTGGAAAGAAGTATGGAGAACACTCAGGGATCTAAAAGTAGACCTGCTGTTTGATCCTGCAATTCCTTTACGAGGTGTATATCCTAAAGACCAAAAATCACTTTATAACAAAGATATTTACACCAGATTGTTCATTGCAGCTCAATTTATAATAGCCAAGTCATGGAAGAAGCCTAAGTGCCCATCAACCCATGAAAAGATTAATAAATTATGGTATATGTATATCATAGATATTATGCAGTGTTTGAAAAGATGGAGACTTAAACTTTTTATATTTACATGGATGGAGCTGGAACATATCCTTCTTAGTAAAGTATCTCAGGAATGGAAGAAAAAGTATTGCATGTACTCAGTAGTATCATGAAACCAATTTACAATCATTCACACTTTCATCTGAAGAATAGATCACAACTATGGCCCAAGATGAAGGAAGGAGGAGTGGGGGACGGGAAGGGAGGGGGGAGGTCGGATCCCATGAATGGTGGGATCACACCAATGGTGCATAATGCAAGGGTACATGTCAGATCTATTGGTATAGAGCATAAATGTCTTAACACAATAACTAAGTAAATGAGATGAGGTATATATTAACCAGTGTGATGTAAGCATTCCTAATTCCATATGAAATCAGCACATTGTACCCCATAAATGCATTAATGTATATGTGATCTATGTGTTTATGATTTAATAAAATAAATAAATAAATTCTGTTTTTTTAATTTCCCACCTGTTAATGTCTCAGCCAAGTTTATGTCACTTTAAAACTAGGGATGGCATAATAATGTTTATGTCCCCAATTGTATTAAGTGAATTAATGCAGTCCCTGGCAGACAGTAAGTGCTCAACAAAGTTTGCTCAGAAATTTTCCTCCTTCCATCAACTTTCTTGTTTACCGAAAGTTATATTGCAGGTGGATTTCTAGAAAATTCTAGTCTATTTAAACCTAAGCTTTCTATAAAACTGAGCAAATTCAAAATTCTACTGGTCCTCAGAGCTGATTTAAAACCTTGTCTCCTCTTGGAAGCCTCTCGAGCCATTCCACACATGGGATGAGTCAGCTTCCTGGTTGTATCTCTCCCTGGTGGCCCAAACGTCATGGTGCCAATTGATTTATATCATGTTGTGCATTTTCTTTCTCCCTGTTTCATCTGAATAAGTCATTAAAGGCAACACATATTCAGATTTTGTTTTTTTTTGTAATGAATGAACTTCTCTTTGTAATCCCGGTTTGGGATATAAAGGGAAAACTGTGTGGTATAATTAAAAAAATACTAAGTGTTGACATGAGGTTGCTTCTCTTGATAGCCTGGGTTCTTTTCTTGTCTTGCTGTGTGACCCTATGCAAGTTCTCTAACTTCTCTGGACCTTGCTTTCTCCATCAGTAACATGAGAATAATTGAGAAGCATTAAATGGTGAAACACATGCAAAGTGCCTGACCCACAGGAGGCGCCGTACAAATGCTTGTTCTAATAAGTATCCCGGGACCTTCCCTTCTGTCAGACCAACCTTAAGTTTTACTTACCCCCGTGGGTCTTTAACCAAGTGGCACTCAATCTAGTGATCAATTAGTTTTTGATAACTTTTTAGACCAGCTTGGGTTTTGGTTGGACTCTTAAGGACTTTTTCATGGCCATTCTCAATGTCTAGGGTTTCGTAACCTACGTTATGCATAAATCCTACCTGAGTACTTAGTAAAAATGCAAATTCCAGGGTGCCATAATAAATGACCTTGATTTTTTAATTCTGGGGAGGACTCAGAAATCGTCATTATAAGCTCTGGTAGGTGATGGCATTAGGAGATGCTGAAGCAAGTGTGGCAGGAACCACACTTTGAGAAACTGCTGCTGAAGTAGGTGAGTCTGATAAATAAACTCCTCATCTGTTCTATCCCCAGACGACTCTGATTGTGGATTCTTAAGTTTGGGTTCCTATGCAAACTTCAGGGTAAATCACATGCCTATACATTTCTTTGGGAGGAAGTTTGACCTACAGCTTTCATTTTACATATACCCATGAGCCTTTTTCCCCAGTGCTCCCTCTAGCCAAGACCCAAACAAAACCCAAACAAGACCAAACCCTTAAGAACTATATTTCTATGCTCCAGGCCAGTTTCCACCCCAGCTGTCATAGTCTATCTTTCTCTAATAGCACGAGATGGAGCCGTACCAACAAACAGCCTAGCCCCTGATGGACTGAGAGACTCCCCAGATCTCACCCATTTTTATTGTCCCAGGTGGTTCTTCTTGTCAGGAAGCAGTACACCATGGACAGGTGTGGAGAATGCAGGTGTTGCTTATCTGGCGAGCTTTAACTGTTCTCAAATTGGCTGAGGCCCCTGATAAGCACAGGCACCTGCATGGGCTCTACGTGGTACTCAAAGATGACGGCTCATCAGGCCTTCTCTGGGTTGAAGGTTGTCTTCCAAGGTCCCCATTAAGAGTTCTGTTTTGCCTGATGGAGTTCATAGAATGTCTTCATGGGGGTCCAAACCATCTTCGCTGGGGAAGGTCACCTTTCTCAGCCTGGTTATTCTCCCTCTGGGAAATCTGGCCATATTATAGCCCCTCAGACACTGAGCCTGAACCAAGGTAAGATTTTCCTTCCTCTTTACCAGGGAATGCAATCCAAACAAACTGGTTTCCTGGGAAATGGGAGATAGAACTTATTTGCTGTCCTCCCGTCAAACTTAATTCTGTTTTCCCTGTCCCTAAGCTTATAGGTGGGAGCCACCTGGACCCATATTCATTTAAGTAGCTTGTTTCCTAAGCTCCTCTCTTGATGGAGAAATGTCAAACATCACTGTCTTCTCCACCACCACCAATGCCTGATGCTTCATTTATGAGAATCATGCTTCATGTCTAATGAGTGTCTATGCTGGAGCACCTATAAATGGCCCAAGAGGCTTGCTGACAAAGCCTCTGTACATGTGGTCTTCCTCTGGGCAGACGCCTTCCTCTGGGTTCCATGTTGTATGGTACTGGTGGGGGAGGGGGACCCCTGAGATCTCGGAGCCCACCCAAATCTACACTTCCTTGGTCCCTTTTTGTTCTTCACTCCATGATGAAAGCTTTTCTGAAGAAGTCAAGCTTTGGTTTCTCTATTGCTGTTGTCTAGCCTGCTGTGAAGATGGCATACTGAGTCTGAAGATGGTGAAGTGCCTTTTGTATTCACACCCATCCCTCCAACTGCTCTGTTTTCCTGCCTAAGAGCTTGCTCGGTGCAAGGAGCTGAGCAGTGCTGGGCTCTGGAACGTAGCAGGCAAATTTGGTGATATAAAATGCTAACAACAGCAGATGGCAGGACAAGTTTCTTTAGATTCAGGTGAACGGCTGTTTCTTTTGATGCGGTTTTATTATTAAATTTCTTTCTATCATTTGGCTAGATAAGTCTACCCTCATTCTCGATTATTATGTGCTAGATCATCTTGACTTTAATATTGGAAACAAAGAGCTAGCTGTACACCCTACCAATTATCAATATGTTCATATGGTCCCTTGTGTAACTGTGAACTCATTTACATGGTTGTAGTCTTTGTGTTTGGAGAGAGTGAATGCTCACTGTATCCTAACAAAAATAGCTGGTAGGAGCCTAAAAACTGAGAAACTTACAAGAAATAATCATTTCGATGGCTTTTTTAAGGGGCCAAAAAAGATTTGGTTCTTTAACAGATTTCAAATATATTATCCTCATCTCAGGCCTGGAGGTCCTGAATCTAATCCCTATTTTACAACTATTCAGAACTAGTACCTTTTTCTTTTGCCATCACTTCTCCTCTTGTGAATATTTAATTTTTCATTCCAACTTATAATAAGAGGGAGCAAAGTTCAGCAAGTTCTTTGGAAATAGAATTTAAATGATAGGTATACTGTAAACCTGCCCTCCACCCTCAAGTGGAATTCTTCCCCCTCGTATCAGCAGCCGCGGCTTCATTATCACTTCACCTTCCTTCTCTATAGTTCTTGCCATCAATGCTGATTAATTTCCTAAGTGGCAGAAATGGCATCATATTTTATATGTTTGACAATTTCCAGTTTAGGAATCCTACAGTCACAGAATTCCATTGACACAAAGGGACATTAGGAGGTCATCGAATCCAATCCTCTGTTTCCCTGAAAAGAAATGTTCAAACCACACAGAAGAAATTTATTTTCAAGTAAAATATCCTCTGTGTTGAGAGGGATAGTGAAAGGATAATGGGCATCAACAGGAAGTTAGAACGAAAGGCCTCCTCTCCTCACAGGATCTTTCGTTCTCAGTAACCGACCGTCGGCGCTGGGGGAAAAGGCCATCACAGGTAATTTTGTGAACTCAGCGATAATCTTCCTATTGAAGAGAGATGTGCCATGAACCTGATTATTTCTCAAAGAACTGTCATTTTCCCAAGAGCTGGCATTTTCAGCCTCTTGAAGAACACCAACCACTGTTATCACAGCTCTAACTTGAGCAATCAATCAGGGGTTTGAAACATTAAACTGGAATGTATAATTTCAAAAGGGATAATTTTAGCAAAATTCACCCTGAACTGAAACAGCTTCAGTCAGCCCAGTTCCAACAAGGGGGTCACTGGCTGCTCTTCTTGGCATTGACAGTCCCTCCCTGCACGCCTCCTCCTCCTTCTCCTCCTCCTTAGCCAGAGTGAATGAGGCACCAGGCTATGGATGCATGTATGGGATTTGGAGAGGCTGGGCTTGGCAGGCTCACTAGAGGGCAGGTCAGTGACCAGAATGGTGCCCATTGCAATGCTCCAAGTAGCAAATGTTGGCCCAACCAAATGTTGCCTTATAAATGTCTTTTTTCACATCAACCCTTCGTAGGATTTTTTCTTTTACAGATAAAATATTCAAAATTTATTAGAAGGTAAGCTAAGAATGTAAGCATTCTATGATGTCAAAATTTTTACATAGTCAATCTGTGAACATGTAGCATTTTTCCTTCATATACTCCCTTTTCCTGTGTGTACACTGTGTTCCTGAGGGTATATCCTCTTTCTGGTAAAGTATGCACCAAAATAGCTTCTCCCAACCCTCTCATGCCACTGGGTTGAACAGGTAGCTGTAGTTAGGCTCTTATTCAAGCAGAAGAAACTTTAATAGGTGATTTATATTGATGACGGTGGTGGTGGTGAAGACCATATTGGGAATAATGATGATGTCAAATGACAAAAGTCATGGATGTGAAGGCAGAGTGCTGTCTTAGCTTGCTTTAAAGTTTCCACACACTTATTGTAATTTACGATTTTCATATCCAGAATGCAAATGAGGGTCTAGTTAAAAAAAAAAAATCAGGCTTGCTAGGTAATGACAGGAGACAATGGGTAAAAGTCCTTTCAATCACCTTGGGAGAAAGGAGAGGTGAGAAGGAAAAACACCGTTTATAAATATATAGTATCCAGCATGCACCAACCTTCTCCTCCCTCTCTCCCTCCCTCCATCCCTCCCTCTCTCCCTCCCTCTCTCCCTCCCTCTCTCCCTCCCT
>NW_003852407.1:1854840-1866302 GCF_000181295.1 Otolemur garnettii | reverse complement strand
CCTCTCCCTCTCTGTCCCTCGTGTATGTATATATGCTTATATATGCAGAAGGCAGAGAAAAGAGACCTAAACACTTAGAGCCTTTAATAATGCTATTTAGGCTCTTGATTAAATGCTCTGAAACTTGCTGAGTCTTTGGACTTTATATTATGTAAATCAAATATCCCCTGTATAGTTTAAACCTAAGGTCATAAAACCAGTAAATGATAAAAACTGAGGTTCTAACCATGTCTTTGACTTCAGCATCTTGTCCTTTTTGGTGACAGCAAATGCTCTCTTAGTGATTAAAATTGTTAAATTTTATGCATGATGCAATAGAAAATTAGCTTTGCTTCCTCAGCAGGCAACCAGTCTGATCAAAACAATGCCCCTGATTTTGGTGTTCAGGGTTAACTGGGGAAGGGACAGGAAGGAAGGTAGGGAATTGTCTTAGAGTTATTGATTGTTGTGATGTCCTAGGAATTTGCTACTATCAATTCATGAATGCCTTCAATAAGTATGTCTTTGAGTACTTACTCTGTGCTAGACCCTAAGAATGCAGTGGAACAGACATGCTTTCTGTTTACATTGAGTTATATAGTCAGTATAGAGCAGAGGCTGGTGAATTATCACCCACTGGCCAAATCTGGCCTTTGCTTGTTTTTGTAAATAAAGTTTTATTGGAACACAGTGATGCTTGTTCTTTTATGTATTATCCATTATTGATTTTGCATGGCGTTGAGTGGTTGCCACAGAGAATGTATAGCCCACAAAGGCTAAAATATTTACTATCTGGCCTTTTATGGAAAAAGTTGGCTTTTCCTTAGAGGGAGAGACAGATATTGACCAAATGGGGTCACATAGCTTGTACATGCTGTATGGTGGATGCAGTCTATGAGATAACTAATTATAGATTGTTATAGATGAGATCTGATTGTGACAAGGCACATGGAAAAAATGAGGGTGTATCCTGGAACCAATCCCCTACATATACTCAGGGATGACTATAATTTTAATATCCTCATTTATTTCTGGAGAATGAGGGAAGTAGGGGTGGGGAACCTGTAGCCCTAAGGCTGCCTGTGGCCTTCTAGATCTTTAAGTGGAACTTTTTGACTAAACCCAATTTTTACAGAGCAGATGATTAAATCGAAGGCCATGTTCTGTAAACGTTGGATTCAGTCTAAAGGCCACATTTAAGAACCTAGAAGGTCACCCGTGGCCTAAACCTTCAGGTTACTCACCCCTATTTCCCGCATTACTCACCCCTGGAGGGGAAGCTGAGTAAGTGAGACACAGTGGTAGTTACATAAAACACTCACCAGACCAATCCCATGGAAAGAAGAAGGCCTTTATTTGGTGTTGCTGTCTCTCAGTTAGCCTTGGCTTTTTCAACCAACAAAGGCAATATGGAGGATTGTGTCAAGGGCGAGCCCCTGACTTAGAAACCCCAACTCTCTCCGCATGTTTGGGACAGATGGCATCGATGATCCACCTGGTCAGAGGCAGAAGGAAATCTACAGCGGGTCCAGAAAACAGCATGGTGGGGTAGAGAGAATGGGGGTTGGCAGCAATGAATACTTTTCTCTTTTGAGACTCTGTCTAGGAATTCCGTGGCTCCATTCACAATCTGCAGGGAGATGAGTCATAAATTGACATTAAACCTCGGAACTCTTTTGTAAACTTTCTAAACAGTATGTCCAATTGGTGTTCGGTGTGCTGTCTTGTATGCCTCAAAACACATTAATCTTAAGATAACTTGAAGCTAAGTGGATAGAACAAGGAGTTGTCAGCAGAGATGGACAGCTCCCACCCAGGATGATGCACCAACGGCCACCTTCTGATTCTCCAGCACCCTTTTCTTTCCCTCTTTCTTTGCCACTTAATCTTCCCTACTGTTGTACTGTGACACCCTCTATGAAATGAAAACTTATACTATGTAGGATCCCTTATTTTCATGCTGTTTCTTTTGATTCCCTATAGTCTCTTGCCATTTAAGAAAGACCAAACTGCTCTGGTGTGTTTTTCTTAGACTACAGCTACCGTTGTAACTATATCTGATTACTGGCAAATATTTAATAACTTGCTTTAAAAACTTCACAAGGTAGATTTCTTCTACAGGTCCATTCTAGTACTAAAATTCCCCTCACACAATTAATCTCACACTTTAGCCTTATAAAAATTGAACCTTAATCCCACTTCAATACAGTGTTGCTGCTGAAGTTGGGACAACCTGATTGGTAGAACCCACACTTGAGGAAAGGGAAGAATATTGGGGTTCTCCTTGCTACAATGCACAATTTGTTCTCCTCAGAGACACATCTGGCTGCCTTTCAGGAATTTTTTAACTCCACACAAGGAATCTTTTCACCTGGAGAAAAAAAAAATGTCTTGTTTTTATCCTGATAAATTCCCAGGGTAGTGATAATATAAATAGAAAAGGTGGCTTGGAATTTATACCTGACCCTATCAGATATCACAAATGATACAACTTCTGTTCTGGAAGACTAAGGAAACACTTTATGTTGAAATTCATCAGCCAATGCTGTCATGGATAGTCCCGTAGGCCTCAATTTCTTCTAAGCTAGCCAAGGGGAAATTTTTAGTTGCAACTAGGTGGAATTGTCTATAATTAGGCTTAAAAAAAAAAGCCACTTGGATCTCTAGAAGAGACGATTTAGAATTTGGGACGTATTCTTCATTGTCTGGGGTTGGTAATCTAGGTCCCTGTCTGCAGAGTCTATTACAAGAACTAATAACCATCTTTGTTTCCATCTCTGGTAATTGCCTGTGTTGTGGTTGGCTGATGTATCTTGCCCAGAGTTGTAAATGCTACTGTGTAGTCACTGTCTTGTCAGCTGGTAACCACCTTGTCATTCAATAGAGGGAACAGGACAGTCCACCGCTGGTCCCGCTACAGGTGGCATAGTCTGCACAGCCTTCTCCTCTGCAAAAGCTCAGCAGTAGTGAAATGTGAATATTCCAGATGAATGTTCTACAGCTTGACTTTATCTGCCCTTGGCCAAAAGAGGGGGCTAAGACAGGAAAACATGCTGGGACCTGTTGGCCCTTTCAGGCTGTGGTGCTGCTGGGCACTTTCTATCATTTATAGCTTGGCTGTGGTGCTCTCCCGTTGAACATAAACAACTCCAAAGAACACTAACATCAGGCAAGGGCATTCAGACAAGACGAAACAAGATCACCTCATAATTATACCTGAATATAGACAAAAACATAAAAGTTGTCGCCAACACAAAATGAGCAAACATCACCCCCTCCTGGATGCCATAAACTTTACCAGCCCCAGCATTGGCCTCATGCCATTAGCCTTCTGGGGCAGAATGATGGAGATACAATCCCAGAACTACCCTTTCTCCCCGCAGCATCCAAAGCACAGCAAACTCCTACCTCCTGGTATCATTTCCAGATCACCCCGTAAAGCCCAGATTCTGTAGGTCCCTTGGAACAGTCTCCCACTGAGGTTCTCTGTGTGATGCCACAGTGTTTGTTCTCCCTTGTTGCAACAAGTCAGAAGGTCCAACAACTTTGTCCAGCTGCAGACCTGTTCCTCCTGGGCTTTGGCTGAAGGGCATCAGTGTCCTCTTGCACCATGTCATATCTTGGTAAATGTTCTAATACCATCATCTCATTAAGTGTATAAGGATCAAGAAGTCTTACCTCTCAACCCCATACTCCGTCAGTCAAAAGTCCTAATAACACTACCCTGTAAATAATGCTTATAACCATTTCCTTCTCTCTACTTCTTTGTCTTTTTTTAAATTGCAGGTTAATGCATCTAAACAACTAGGTTACAATGTTTGTGTTAGGTAGAGTCCCTTGTGTAGCTGTACTCCGTACCCACAAGGTGTGTCATATACCCTTAGATCATGCCCATTAAGTGGGAGCACACCAATCACCCACCTTCCTCCCCTCTCTACTTTGAAGCAACCTTGGTGTGGTCCAAGCTATGAGCGTCTCTTGTTTTATCTATTCCAAAAGTCTTTTAACTGGTCTTCCTGTAGCCAACTTTCTTCAATCTGTTTTCCACACCACACTCAAGAGTATTCCTTTCTGATTGGAAACCTTAAAGCCATTCCCATGCCGAAAGAGCTTTAACATTTCCTAAGGCTCTTAAAAGAAAGACACAATCACTTAACATATATGATGAGACCAGAAGTCTGGTGGAGCTTCTTTGGCCTCATCTCATGCTACTCCTCACCCCTTTCTATTCCAGCCACATTGGTCTGCTCACATTTCCTTGAACAGCATGTGCTTCCAGCTAGCACAGGGCCCTTGCACATGCCTTCTCTCTGGAGGTTCACTCTTTTCCTCCTTCACTTAGGAAACTTTTTGACTTTTGAGATCTCAGTTCAAGTTGGCTCAGGGAAGCCTTCTTCGACCACCCTGCGTAAATTAGTTCATCTTGTTTATAGTTTATAGAACTATACATCTCTCTAGTAGCACTTCTAAAAATTTTGTATTGGTGTAATCTTTGATTATATGTCCCCTTCATAAGACTTCCTGCACTTAGTAGGCATTTCATAAATATTTGTGGAGTGAGTGACTAGTCCTGGCCCTGAAGCTGGTGAGCTGCTTGGTCTTGAACTTGTTATTTAACCTTGTTGGATGTATTATTCTGCTAGGGCTGCCATAACAAAGCAGCATGAGATGGGTGGCTCAAACAGCAGGAATTTATGTTCTCAGGTTTCTGGAGGCTATAAGGTCAATGTCAAGGTATTTTCAGAGTTGGCTTCTCATGAGGTCTCTCTTCTTGCCTTGTAGATGGCACCTTCTCCCTGTATACTCACGTGGTCTTTCCTGGATATGTGCACTGGGGATGGAGAGAGGGGAGTGCTACAATATTTCTTTCTATTCCATGAAAACACCAGTCATGTTAAATTAAGGCCCTCCCCTCATGCCCTTTTAACCTTAATTATCTCCCCAGATGCCCCATCCTCAACTACAATGGCTGGGGTTAAGGCTTTAACATTAAGAATTTTGTGGTGGTTGTGGGGGATACAATTGAGTCCTTACTGTTAGCCTTCAGACTCTTCCTCTGCACCAGGGATAATTATGTGGGCTTGCTCCCTGGGAGATGTTGTAAAGACAGTGAATGTGAAAGCCCCTTGAGATATAAAATTTTCACTCTAACCAAGAGCAATAGTGGTTTATGCCCTTTCAATATAGAAAATGTTTATAGATTAAAATGCTCATACAATAACCAAATAGCCTAAGAATCTGGGGAGGGGGGAGGGAGAAGGGAGGGGGAAATGGGTGAAGGGAGGGGGTTTGGAGGGATTACTTCTGAGGTTTATCTTATAGGGGTACAAGTGAATCTTTCTAAGAGTAGAATGTGAACGTTTTAAAACAATAACTGAGAAAATGACATGAAGGCTGTGTTGACCAGTTTGATGGAAGTAGTTCGGATTGCATGTGAAAACCCCACAGTGTACCCCAGAAGTGCATTAATGTACATAGTTACCATTCAATAAATAAAAAAATAAAAAAAAAGTGCTCATACAGGGGTTGGGGGTGAGGATTGTTTTAGTTCAATGTCACAAACACTTTTCTCTAATACATAGAGCCAGGTATTTGATGATGAACTGGCTGCTTCTTGGGGATTGTTAGTCCCCACTCCTAGATGGCTCCTGCAGGACGTTCCTCAGAATAGGAGGCTGAACCAGGGGTTTTCCAAAGTCTTTCAACTTCAAGCTTTGTTCCTTGGGCTGTGCTCCATGTTGCCTTCACCTCTTTAGGAAAGAGCCCTGAACTAAGCGGCTCTGACCGTGTATCTCAGAGGTCAGGCAACTTCTTCTCAAAAGGGCCAGGCAGCAATTAAATATTTCAGGCTTTGCAAGCTATGTGGTCAGCTCTGCCATTGTGGCACCAGAGCAGTCTTAGACACTGCCTAAGTGTGTGAGTGTGGCCGACTTCTAATAACGCTTTACTTATAGATGCTGAAATTCAGATTTCGTATGACTTTTATGGGTCACCATAGGGTATTTTTCTTTTGATTTTTTTTTCAGCCATTCAAACGTGTGAAAAACTGTTCTCTGGTGAGCTTACAAAAATAGGCTGCAGGCTGCATTTGGCATGGGTTCATAGTTTGCCAACCTCTGATATATATCATTAACTCTGAACCGAAATATCATTAATTTCCTGGCAATCCTTAGACCACCAAACTACCTTGATTTTTAGGCCTGGTTGGAGAAATCTAATCTTCTCTAATTTGACTTACTGGCTAGACAGAACATTTACTTTATTGTTTCCATAAGTTTCATTTTATTGCTGGCTGTGAAAAAATTACTTATCCATTTGCCAGGTTATAACAGCTGACGCTAAGACTTTTAAGCCAAACCTGGCCTTTTCTACATTCCCTCTGCTTCTGGCCAACCCTAATCCTGCCATATTCTCAAAGTCCCTTAGCTGTTGCCAATGCCAAGCCCCCAACCTGTAAAGCAGCCCCTTCCAATACGGATTTCCAATCTCTAGATTTAAAAAACACCCCTGTGCCACATTAGTTTCAATTACAAAGCACAGAATGTGTGTAGAAGATGAAAAGAGCAAAAAGCAACTGACATTCCTTCCACCAGCAGCTCTTAGGCCACTTGGCAAGAATGACTCCATCCGATTCAAAGGCTGCGTTAAGTCACAATGTCACATTTTCACATAGTTCCTCAAATCAGAGCATATGAAGGCTTCTTCAAATGCCTGACCAGACGTAATTCTGCCTGGGATGTTCTCACTGGGGGCAAATCATCTGATGATCAGATCAAGAGATGTATGGAACCTGGAGCTCTGAATTTTTTCCTGGATACTGAATGGTTAGCTCAGCTCTTAACCTTTCCTCTTCTAAATAGATAAGACTGGTTAGGGAATGTCCTAGGTGCCTAGGAGTGACCCCCTATGTCTCATGATGTATGTTTTGCCATGGAAAAAAAAGCACAGAGTTGCTTCTAGATAGCTCAGGGCAAGTAGAATATTCTGCCTATAGAACTTAAGCATTGTAATTTTTTTTGGGGGGGGGGTTGGGGCTGGGTTTGAACCCACCACCTCTGGCATATGGGGCCGGCACCCTACCCTTCTGAACCACAGGCACCACCCCAAGCTTTGTAATTTAAACTTTGGACTCTTCTAAGAAAAACCATGAAGTTCATTTATTGATCAGTACACATTGTCATTCGCCATATTCAACATCCTGCAAAACTACCAGTCCCATGACTGTGTGCCTGTGTCCTGATCTTAAATGTATCAATTTGTGTTACAAATGTGCATGTCTATCCCAGGTGGCAGGGTTATGACAACTCTTTTCCAGTCAATGTCTATGACTCATTCATTGATTCCATTAGCATTAATTCTGACTTGCTGTTTTCATTCTTTCAACAAAGGTTTTGACCATCTACCAAGTACAAGGGAAATACTAGACACTGAGGATATAAAAGATAAGCAGGAATAGGCCATGTTAAAAAATAGTGTGCACATTTAGTTACACACATAAAAATGTGTCATTTCAGCATGAAAAACGGCATAGCAGAGGTATGGACCAGGTGATTTTAGATTAGTGAGGGATGGGATTGCACTTGGGAGGAATGATAGGTTGTGGAAACTGAGGTGGCATAGGAACTGGTGTATGAAGAATGAATGATTCACTAGGGAGAAAATGGGAAAGCACGCTCTAGGCAAAGCAGACAGCACAGGTCTCTCACTGTCCCTGGAGCATACTTTCTGCCTTCCGCCCAGCTTAATCGGATTCCCACTTTGACCGTAACTCTCTTGCCTCAGCCTTCTGCTCCTCTTCCTTTGTTTGCCTTTCCTGGCTAGGCTGGCATACAATAGGCCAGGATGAGTAACTGGTGGAAGACGGATGTTATTAATATGTATAGGAAGGGCCGTGAAAGCCAAACTAACCATTTTTAATGTGCAGTAATAGGTTGGTTTCTAAGCAGAGAAAGGAGTCAATGTAAGCAATTTTATAGAATGATTTGCATGGCCACGGTTTAGAGGGAAGGGGCGAATGGGGTCGTGGCCTAGGACGCTGTGTTTGTGATGTACCTTCTGCCTCGCACAGCATAGTGCAGGCCACACTCTTGGTGAGCAGTCAATCCAGTTTTGGGCCATCTGGACCCCAGAGGAGGAAGTATAACTGCATGGTCTACTATAACTCTAATGATGACTGAGAACAAGAGAACAAGGCCTTGGAGGAGATGCAGCTCACAGAGCCCTCCTGGGAAGTGCCTGGAATTACTTAGCAATCAGAGCAATTTGGCCAACGTGGCAGATGGGCAGGAACAACACTTCTGCGTGGCCTGAGGTTGAAAATGAGGTAGGCTGCCATCATGCTGAGCGGGATGGAGAAAGCAGAAGCCCACAGGAGGGATGCAGTGAACGCTGCCAAGGTGCATGTCAAGCAGGACTAACAGAGTTCCAGAAGCCTGAGCCAGGAAGAAGAAGTGATAAGTAGATACAAGGTTCCCTGCAGAACCCTGGCAGATAGAAGAGAAAAGTGCTATCAGAAAATACCCTTTTCTCACCACAGAGAGGGGGGAGTTTGTTACTTGCCTGGTCCAGATATTTCAAAAGCTGCTTCCCTTGAAGGTATAATCAAAATTAAGACATCAAGGGATGGCAACTCTGCAGCACTTGTGTTGAGCAGATAAATAGATTGCAAAATGGTTTTCAGCTCCCTGGGAGATACTTTGGAGAAATGGGGCTTGTCAGACCTGGCTCTAGCCCCGTTCATCCACAGATTCCCGTGACTTTGAGCAAACCATTGAACTGACTGGACCTGGACTTTCTAATCTATAAACTAAGGAGGAGAGGGGGCTCCCTAAATCATCTCTAAAATCTCTTTCCTACTGCAATTCAAAACATTGTGATTAGGTGTGTGTATTTTAAAGATAGTATCAAATATAAAATGATGGGAAGATCCAAATCACTGTTAGCAGGAATAAAAATTAGTGCTACTCATTTGGAAAGCAGTTTGGTGATCTATGTCAAGAGCCTTGGACTATTTATACCCATCGACTCAATAATTTTTCTCCTATAAAATGATTCCAGAAAGTGTTCTGACATTTTTTTTTAAAAGTATGTTTTTTATACTGTTATTTTTAGGAGTAAAATATTGTCTACCAATTGAGGGAATATTAAACTGACAGTCCATAGAATGGATATTTAAAAAAACATACAAAAGATAATTTTAAGTCATCATACAGTAAACCAGAAAATTATTAAAGTAAATAGGGAAATGTTTGTTACAGTATTTAGTTGAAAAAGACCAGGATCCTCAGTCATATAAAGATTATGATCTCAAGTATGTAGGAAGGGCAAAAGTAGAACTAGTGAAAAATATTAATTTCAAATATTTGGGGATTATTGATTTTATTTCTTTTCTCATTGTTTTCTTCTAATACTCTATTTTAATGAGCTTGTATTAATTTTATTATAATACAAACTGAAATAGCTCAAGTTTGTGATTATTACTTGGTTGTATATATTAAGAAGGTGTCAGAAGGAAATGGGAATGAAATTAGGTTCCGTGTAGCTCAGGGTTGCGAGAAAAGTTCCTTCACTCCCTCAGAGACAAATGCTTCAGATTCAAATTGTGCTGCTTCTGGCCGTAGGGAAGTTAGTTCCATCTCTAAATCTTAGCAGTGTTGTTTGTAAAATAGAAGTTGAACAAACATTTATGGAATACCCATCACACTCTTCAGTTTTTGCGGTACACGATAGTGATCTTGAGTAAAACAAAATATCAATCACTCTAATAACAGATTAATGCATCAGTGGGCATCTTCATAGAGTCCTTGAACTTGAGTACTGAGTGGGAGTCAATCAAATGAGGACACTAGAGCTGGAGGAGATAGCAAATCCATGACTGGTGTCCTACCCAAGAGCTCTATGGGGAGAAGTGACCCAGCAGCATGGCACTGAAGGACCACAGGCCTTCATAGGTCTGTGTCCAAAAGCGACATGGTCTCCCATTAGCCGTGTGACCTGGAAGGTACTCCATCTCACTTCACCTCAATACTTTTCCCCCTTAAAGAAGAGATTCTATCATCTACTTCCAAAGAGGATAGTGTACAGAGACAACTTGCATGGTAAGGCAGTGATGCATCTCTCTTACACGTGTTGTTTGCATTAAGGCTGTGAGGTTCAAATCCGAGCATGAAAGCAGGGTAGTGATCACGTGTTGATGGAAACTGGTCCTCTCAGACCCTGCTATGCCCTTCCTCCTCCTTGCCCCACTGAGGGGAGAACAGACGCTGTGCCCCTGAGCTGGGGTGGGGAGGACGGGATCCTGCAGTGGCCTGTGGGAACCAGGATGCTCTCAAACCCCTACTAGCCAGGGACAGCCATCACCCTGCCCAGAATGGGGCAGATGAGAGGGGAAGAGAGGAGCACTGAACAGCAAACTCCTTCCACAGGGCTCTACAGAGAAGCAGGGCGGGGGAATAATTGTGGCAAATGTTTCAGCAGCCCCAGGAGGAGGTGAAGTGGGAGGAGGAGGGGCGGAGGGGAGCGCCTGGTTAATTATGGAACAGATGCCCAGCAGCACCTTGGGGTGAATGCATTAAGGACAGGAGCTGTCATCTCATTCTTCCTTTCACATTTATTTACAGGCTCCCATGGCACCCAGCTGGGGCTGGTTTAGTGTGGGTTTTGTCTCAGTTGGAGAGATCTGCAAGTTCAAAGCCTTCCCCTTATTTCCAAATGGGCTCTCCCTGAGGCCTTCTCTGGCTTCCTTTCCCACCTTCCTGCCCATTATGACTCTCCACACACCCCACAGAGCTGCTTCTGCCTGCGGAGGACTCCACTGGACTCTCATTGTTTTGTCTGAACTGGTTCAACAAAGCACTTTCTAGTCCCCCAGGCAAACAGGAGGAGGGGGGACTTGCAGGCGGCCCTGTGTTCCCAGCCTCCCCTCTGCTATGGCCAGGAGCCAAGTCCAGCCACCAGAGCCCTCTTGCAGACAGGGCCTCTGAGGGCAGCCTTCAAAGCTCTGCTCTGGAGGCCACTCTCCTGCCTATAGTCCCGAGATCTGCGAGTCAGGCAGCAGAGAGCAGAGGCCGGAGTACTGTTTGCCCTTCACTGCCTTTTACTACCCCGACACTGTGTGCTTTGCACCTTGGCCGGCTCGGAGCCTGTGTTCTGATGTCATCTCTTCTTTGGCCTTTCTACTCCCTATCTGCTGCATCCTCCTAGGCTGCCAAATAGAGTTAAAACCTAGAAATAAGGCCAAGCGGGGTGGCTCGTGCCTGTAATCCTAGCATTCTGGGAGGCTGAGGTGGGTGGATTACTTGAGCTCAGGAGTTCAAGACCAACCTGAACAAGAGCAAGAACATATTTCTACTAAAAATAGAAAAACTAGCTGGGTGTTGTGGCAGGTGCCTGTAGTCCCAGCTACTCGGGAGGTTGAGGTAAGAGGATCACTGTAGCCCAGGAGTTTGAGGTTGCTGTGAGTTATGATGTCAGGGTGCTCTACC
>NW_003852407.1:1840019-1854294 GCF_000181295.1 Otolemur garnettii | reverse complement strand
GAAACGAAGCACTTAATGCATCGTGGGCTTTCTTACTGTCACGTGGTCATTATCCTCCCTATTTCAGGATGTGGATTGTCAATTAGATTTGGAAACGACTTCTAAGGTCACCTAGTCCAAGGTCCTCCTCCCAAGATAGTTCTCTGGCTTAGCAAAAGCTGAGATGACCAGCTACACCAGTCGGTATGGCCGAAGCATATAAGGAATGTGAAGTTGGCGGGAGGCACTTGCCATGCAGTGGAGAAAGCCGGGGTCTGAAATAATGGGATCCGTGTGCAGCACGCTCCCAGGTCCATAACCTTCCTGAGACCGTTTAAAGCAGAGATTGCAAATTGGCTCCTCAAGGGTTGCCTTCCACCTGCTAGAGGGCTTGCTGTGGCCTGCATATAATTTATTAATTTTTTTTATATGAGTCAATGTTTAAAATTCAGGAGAGATCACGTAAAACATCCCAATTTATTTCTTTTTTGCTTTCAAAAGGGGAAGATCTGGAAAATAATAGCCTCGCAATTGTACTTGGAAACAATTAGCTAAAGGAGTTTCTTTCAGATCTGGGGTGAGTTTTAAGCTCACCACCGTGCCGGTCACTCCCTCTTACTCCCTGTCACCGAGGCCAGTGCCAGCTGCCACTTACACTTGTGTTAAATTTTTTTTCTCCCCCATTTCCTATCTGCCTGCTTCTTTTATTCCTTTGCTCTTTCTGTTTCTCTCTCTTTTTTTTTAGTGAATGTGGAATAATGAAAGTTAGATTAATGTTTATCCTTCAGAGTGTTGCTCTGTAGCGCTCTGCTTTCCTTCCATCACCTGGGTATTTACGTTATTATTTCATGCTTGTCCTTCCCTGCGAGGTTGACTTCCTAGCACTCAGGAACTGCCCATCTTATTCACTTACACCAGTTTTTACCATTGAATTTTGCGTCTCCTACTCTTCTCCTGCCTTGTCAGTAGAGTAGCGAGATACCTTATCAGCCGGAATAGATGAAACAGGCAGTGTTTTTCAGGTGGTTTGTGCTGTCACAAGGATCTCAAGGGAGGAAGCCTAAATGGTCACAGATCAGTCACTTCCTCGATGCCTCTCCCCACCCACCCCTGCTTGAGGATGGAGAGTTCGACCAGCATGGGAGCTGATCATCAGTCAAAATGCCCAAATACCCATTATCACAGCAAATGCTTTCTCAGTACCCATAATCAAGGGCTTTTAGTGAGGACTGAGGTTCTCCCTGGAACTTGTGCAGTAAAAACAGGGCGTCTTAACTGCCGAAGGAGGTGGGCATTTGAGAGCCCCAGCTGATGAGATGTAATCCTTGGTGTCACATCGAGGTGTCACCCCATCCTTTGTTGCTGGGCTCCTTTGAGCTTTATGGGGTCCCCAGCAGTGTGCTGCCCCCCAGAAAGTGCTCAGAAACATTTGCTTCTCAGTGCAGGTTGAGGATGTGGTTCTCCACCTGACCTCTGAGCATGCAGGAGTTCTGCCTTCCTCCAGGAGCCTTGACTCACCCAAGCTAAGGGCTTGAGCAGGGCAGGATGCGGCCAGCCTTCTCTTATGCTCTGGCCAGAACTTTGGTGTATATCACAGTTCCTGTTCCTCTCTGTGAGGTGTGGGGAGCAAGACTCCTGGGAGGCCTGTCTGGGACTCTCCTACCCTTGTTAACTCCTTGCTGAAGTGGGCATCTGGGGCTGGTACTCCATCACTCTCTCCTTTTGGCCTATGATACACCCCTGGCAGGGAGCCTGGGTAGAGAATTGGAGAAGCACTGTCTACCCATCCCCAGGCACCCGGCTCCTTCCTGGAGCCCAGCAGAGGCTGCTGGCTTACACGGAGACACTCAGTGTCTGCTGACACTCAGCCCTGTCTCTTTTGTCTGATCACATGCGACAATTCAATGCTGGGCCCGCCAATGTAGAAAACCAAAGGGAAAATGACAATTAATTCTGGCTGTCTGCTTTACCGCTTTTAAAAAATAATTCCATTTTTGCTTCTGCCTGTCCTTCGTGCCCTCCTGGGCATAGTCACAGTTGCAGAGTGGCTCTTGAGCAAGGCAGTGCTGAGCCCAGAGTGGCCCAGCTCTTTGGGGGGCTGGAGGGAGGCTTGCAGGAGGCTGTGGTGAGCAACTAGCAGGACAATCACAGGGATGCAGGACACATCACACTGGTTTTGTGACTCCAAGGAGTCTGCACACATTCCTTCCACCAGGAGCTGTGACTGTGCACCCAGAGAGAGCCGAGTGGGCCACTTTGGATACTCTAAGCTACCAAGCAAGCTCTGATAGCTCCCCAGGAATAAGTAAAAATCCCAGCATGTTAAAATGCTGCTAGGGTTTTCCCAGGATTTAAAGGTCCCCTGGGGGTCAGCCTTAATCCTGTCTGATACAGCGGAGACCTTCCACTGCCTCCCTGTGCTCCCCACCTCCCCAGATCCTGCCTTGTCAAGAACTGCCTGCTTCAATTGTATCTTTATCAAATAGCACAGTGCTGAAGTTAGTACCTTATTCTTGTCCAAACGTTTCGCAGATCTGCTTCCTCAGCTACCTTGAGCCCGTCCCTTCCAGCACATCCTTTCATTAAGGCCCCATTTCTCTGATGAGGTTCCCCCTGCCCTGCTTTCTTCACCTGTTTAATTTGTTTGCTGTGCACTTTGAACCCTTCCCCTGGAAAACATGACATAACACCATCTATTTCTATTTAAACTGTTATTCAGGACATGTCTGAAATGTGCACTATTCATGTATTATTCATCGGCATTATTAGAGATCAGTGTGCAAATCAGCTTCGCTGGGCACCCTGGGGACCGCCACAGAGTCGCGCATAGTTGTAAACTGGGCAATATCATTTCCTGAAAAGCAGACTTGCTCTCTGCCTTCAGGGGGAGAGTGGTATTTTTCACGGGAACGCGGAGAACTATCATGTCTTTGAAAGCAATCGCGAGGCCGTTGCATTTTGCCAGTGGACGGTCATAGTTCAGCAAGGCTGAGGAACTCCTCAGTTAGGTTTGCTTTGCATAGTTTTGAAATCTTATTCAGACACAGACTTTGGCCAGGACCCTGTAGAATTCATGGGAGAACTATAGGCTTTAAAAAAAAAGTAATCTTTAGTCCTTTTTGCTTAGGAAGGAATAGAAATGGCAGTGGAGTAGAGAACATCTCCAATCTAAGGACATGCAGTCCAGTAAAAGCAGATAGCCTAGGGACAGGGCCCAGCAAGTTGTGAAGGTGGGTTGAGTGCAACTTAGGGGCCCTGCCCCTCTTTTCGAGTCTTTCCTTTTTGCTCCAAGTTCCAGTTGTACGCCTTGTGCTACGTCAAGGACCTGTTGTTCTGGAGAAAGTGCTTCATGCTCTGGGTGGTAGAATTTTGCCAGACTGTCCTTCTTTCCCAGGAATATTTACTGTTAGAAAGACTAATGTGGAACCTCACGGAAAATGTTTCAGTTGGCGGAGATCAGGGATTGTGGCCATTGGGTGGAGAGACGTTTTGGAACAGAAAGGCCTTCCCAGAGCTTCTCTGAGTCCTCAGGCACAGTCCACCCCATCTCAGCTTTTGAGTAGGGCAGGCTCTGCCAAAGCAAGCTGGGCCTCTAGTTCCATTTTCTCTGTATTAGTAGCCCACGTGATTCAGTAGTCCTTGGTGGTAAATTAGGATTAGAGAAAGCACTTAGTTTTTGTGGCTTCTGGGCAACTATGTACTAGACAAATTTCTTTGCTACGAGCAGCCTGGACTAGAAGAGACCATTGAAGTCAATTTGTTCTAAGAGTCCAAACTGTTGGTGTGAGACCATGGTCACATGGTCCTGGGTAGAGTTTACACAGCTCTGCCTTGGGTTCCGATTTTGTTCTAGCTATAGAAGTTCTCAAATGAACAGTTTTCAATGAAGGGCCTTCATAGAGGGGAAGAAAGCAAATGGCTCTTTAAAGGAACTTCTGTATACATATATCTCTTTACAGTATTATCACAAATGGTCAAAGCTCAAAAATCCTCCAACTTTGTCCATTAATTCACTAACTTCATTAAGAGTTTGTGACTATGTATAGCACTGTGTGCTACTTTCTTAGATACAGGAAATAACGTAGATGAAAGACAGATTCTTGTGACGTGTGCATGTGTACATCTGCATGTACATGCCGACACGGGCGGACGTATGCCCTGGGTCATTAGCTCAAAAGTTATGCTTCAGTGGGCTGAGGGGCAGGGTGGAGGCTGGAGAGAGTGACATGGGTAAAGAGGACAGAACCCGGTGTGACCCTGGTGGGGATAGTCAGGGAGACAAGCCTTAGAAATTGGCACTTGAATTGGGTCTTAAAGGATGATGACTGTCATGGAAGGAAGAAGCAATAGGTTGGTCCAAGCGGAAGCAGCACTTGCGGAAAGGCACAGAAGCAGGAGGGAATGAGGCTGTTTGGGCAAAGTGGGAGCAGTTCTACAGCTGGGAGGCCTGACGCACATGAGGAACTTGACAGGAGAAGGTGGGGCAGACTGAGAACAAGCAAGAGGTGCTAAAGAGTTGGGACCTCATCCTTAAAGGGATGGGAAATTGCTGCCAGTTTTAAATAGGACTGTGCATGTTTGAAAGAACATTCTGGAAACTGTGGAGGCTGTGCTATGAGAGTCAGGGAGGCTAAGTATGATGCTGCGGTCAGTCCAGTGGGGAAGGCTGCACAAAGACAGTGGTAAAGGTGGGTGGGGAGGAGCAGATGACCCAGTCACTGAGCAGAGAACTGGCAGAGACGGGCCTCTCAGGATTCTGGCCTGGGTGGCTGGAGGCCAGGTGGACCATTCCCTGAGAAAAGGTACTTGAGAGAGGCCTGTCCTTTAAGAGACAGAGACCCAAGTTGAAAGAATATGTATCACCTTAGCAAATTATTAAAAATCAGAATTAGCTTGCACTAAGAAATGGGAATTTAAAAAATATATACGCCAAAACCCCCTCAACTGTGGATCAATCTTAGACTCATTGGAGCAGCTGTCTTCAGCCATCCATCTCTCACCAGAGGAGACAAAGACCACTGATATTTAGGATGATGACCTTGAGACCTTACAAATCACGATCGAGGCTGAAATAGTCAATTATATTCATTAAAGCAGGAACGTGAAGTTGAGCATATGAATGTGAATTTGTTCCAACTCTGCATGCTGCTCACTTTAGAAACAATTAGAGGCAGTTTATAGATTTAGACTGTCCAAAATAAGTGTTTCTGAGGAAAGCAGAGAAGGAGATTTTCTGGCTCTGGTGTTGAACTTCCACCACCATTTGAAGATAAAATACCACAAGAACAAAATTTTGGGGTCTTTCTATTAAAGCAAAAATATTTAATTCTTTTTTGACAATATTTAAAATGTACTTTCATCAGTTGTAAAAAAGTATTTCTACAATGACATTCAAACAGAATCCATTAATAATTATTTCCAGTCTTGAAGTCATCCAAGATTTAAATTGGGCACTTTGTTTCCATTCTAAAGGCTGGAGAGTCATCCTTTAAGACAACCCTTAAGAAACTTCCTTCTATTCGGAGCCCAGACCTGCGTCTCCATAAGCTGGGAGCACTGCTGTGGCATCCTGACGCCCCCCTCTGTCACCCTTTCTTCTCTCTGACCTGTCTGTGTATACTTCTGCTTGTTCATCAACATGCAGACGACACCCTGCATTCTATTCCCAGCCCTCACTTCTCCCCTGATTCTACTCAGCATCTCCACAGGGACATCTAAGAGACATCTTCAACCTGACACATTCAAAAGTCAACTACTGATGCTGCCTCCTAAATTTGTTCTTCCTGAATATTCTCATCTTAGGCAATGGCACATCCATCCTTTTGGTTGCCTATTTTAGCAAATTCTTGGGGGACCACCTCCACCCTACCTTTTTTGGCATAGCCATCATCACATACCCCCTGGGGTGCAGGAACAGCCTCCCACCCGGTCTTCTGCTTCTGCCTCTGGCCCCTACAGGCTATTCACAGCAAAATCACCTGAGTGACTATACTAATACATTTAATTGTGGCCCTCTGATCACAACCCTCTGGTAGCCCCACCACTCTCAGAGTAATTCTATAGTCCTTACTGGGGTCTCATGGCCCTTTCATCTGGTCCCTGGCTCCCTCCCTGGCTTTATTTCTGGCCAGTCTCCCATCACTCACTGTATTTCAGGTCCTATCTGCTTCATTTAGTAGGATGGTAACTCTCCTGAACCCGGGGACCATTTCTTCAGTTTCTGTCTCCTAGGACCTTCAGCCTGGCCTTCCTGTGAATGAAAGTCTCTTGGGTCCAGTTAGTTTGTATTTGCATCCAGCTTGCCCTTGCCTTAGCCCCTGTATCTAGCTAGGAAAAGGGTGCAGGGGAACTGGTGGACATGGTCTTGGGATAGTCCTGATCACCACTTAGCAATGAAGAGGAATGAACTTCTGATAGACACAGCCACATGGATGAATCTCCAATGCATTATGTTGTGTGAGAGAAGCCACATGCAGGAGAACACATAGTGTATATGTCCATTTATGTGACATTATGCAGAAGGAAATACATTAGAGATGGAGAATAGACCAATAGTTTCCAGGGGGTGAGGGAGGGGTTGATTACAAAGAGATAGAATGAAGGAATTTGGGGGGGGAGGTGATAGCATCAATTGCTAGATTTATAGCTCTATGCATTTGTCACCATTCATGGAACAGGGAATTTTACTGTTTCTAAAATAAATTTTAAAGATACACTAAAATCAGAACACTTCATAACACATTTGAGAATTAATAAATGTTTTTATTACTAAGAGAAAAAAAAAGCCTGCCTTTATTTACTTAGGGAGTATTATCTGAACAAAATATAAAATTGTTTGCCAAAGATTTCTGGTTTGTAAAATATCCAATTGTATTTATGTTTCATAGGGTTCATGTATCGTATTTTTAAAGTTATAAAAGAAAAATTTATGAAAACATTGCAAATGAGTGCTAATTACTTTAAATAATTGAAAATAGAGCAATGCTTTCATTTTAAAAAGTTCTGATGTTTCATTGTTATCATGCTGTGCACGTACAAAGAAATTGAAAACACACACATATGGTAATATAAATAGCTATTTTCTCATTTTCAGAGATAGCAACTGTACGGGAAATTAATGTTGACTCCTACTTGTACCAGGCATGGTTGTATGCTTCAGTTCTTACAATAATCCCATGAGGAAAACAATATTATTCCCATTTTACAGATGAAGACTATCAGACCCAGAGAGGTGAAGTGATGGGAGAAAGGTCATGGGGCTGGCAATGCCTGGGCCAGGGTCCAGTTCAGGTCTGTGTGACTCTGATTCAGCACTGTCCTCAGACACATGCCCCTTCTGGTTGTGTAGGTAGCTGGCAGCTCCGAATGCACAGCACACAGCATCTGGCCTCCTCTGAAGAACTCTGTGCAGCCCCCAGCTCTGTCACCCCAAGGCTCCTTCCCTGCTAGCGACCTCAGTGTAGTCACTATGGTGAGGAAAATCTGTCCCTTTGCAAAGTCACTGAGGCGAGGCCTGGGTCTGAGTAGTTGTGTCTATCTCAGCTGCAGTGCCAGCACAAAAACAAACAGCCTCTTAGGGCGCTGTTCTGTCAGGAAGATAAATGCCATCTCATTGATTCCCTCACCAAGGAGCTTGTCCGAAATGGCAGCTGCTAGGTGGAAACGCTTTGAAGATTGAACCCAGGAGTCCAGTTCTAGCCTCTCTCGCAGTCTTGATTAGCGATTCAAACTTGCATGACAAAATTTAAGTTCCTGTTATGGGCTAGAAGAGAGAGTAAAGTGAAGGAATGACTCAACATTTCCAGGGAGCCCCGTTGAGGCTTTCCAGGACTGGAGAGGTCCCATGGGATAGCCTTGCCATAGAATTTGCCTCCCCCTCACACCCCAGCTCCCTCCAGAATTTACATTGCTTAAAATGTCCTTCAAGGGCAATTGGAAATCCCCCAAAGTCAGAGAAGCCAGGAAAAGCCATGTAAAGTCTACCCCTTGGCGGGAGATGAGGAGAGGTGAAGGGCCCCTCAAGATTGTGCATAGGAATGGATGAATGTGTACACACACACCTGAATGAGCATCCCGGTTTGGGTTTTTGTTGTACCAGCTGGGGACATCACCTCTTCCCTCTCACTAGCTGTCGTGTGTCACTGCATTGCATCACCTGCTACTTACATCAGCTCAGGCAAGTACCCCTGACCCCGATGTGCCAAGTGTATGATGGGGCAGGGACAGCAGCAGCAGGTGCTCAGGTCGGGGGCACTCTTCCCACCTTGGCGCTCCACCTGGCCTGTGGAGGAGCCGCGTGCAGCCGGGCATTCCTCCACCAGGTGGCGCTCGGTGCTTAGCTTTGCTCTTCATTTCATTGACGGGCAAATTTGCCCTGCTACCCTTGTCGGAGAGCACCGGACTTTACACTTCCTGGCTCAGGTACTGTTTTCATGGACTGTCATGTTTCGGGGTTTTATTATATTTTGTATAATTTCAACTTATTTTTTCCCTCTGGGACCTTGGCAAGGGACACCGTGAGGAGATAGACGCCAAAATCCTAATGGGGAGCGTCATTTTATCAAACACACGCGCGTACACGCCCACTCCACGATGGCTTTAGGGGTAAATTCATTCTTCCATGTTTTTTTTTTTTTTTCTTTTTCAGTTTTCCTTACCTCCTGCCTCTCTGACCACTGCCGGTTCCTCTTCTCAGTCAGAATGGCGTGATCCGCTGACATGCCTTATTTACTGGACTCCCGAGTAGGAGGGTCACCTTTTCAGTATTCATGCCGATTACATAGAGGCCATGGCTCAGAATAGGCTCATCCACCCCCAGGGGCTTAGAGCTCAAAGTCCAGAGGAAAAATCTGATTGTAGACTTGCTGTAAAGGGAAGACATCAGAACTGGTATGTGCCTGAGATGCTGTGAGGGGATTTTATATGGCAGTTCTGTCTGGGGAAGCTGATGTGGGGCTGAGCTGACTGAGATTCTTGGAAGCTTCACGGTACTATTACTGGACATGATCTAGTGACCAGAATATGAGACAAAAGATGTATGATACTGTCCTTGTCCTCAAAGCATCCAGTCTACTTGGAAGAAATTTAGTCACTCCAGTAACACACAAGGTCATCTCTGTTAAGTACATCATGTCAACAAATTTGTTCTGATAGTTCCTAAGAAAACCCATCCCTGAGTCCTGGCAAGCTGGGGAAGCCTTCGGGGAAGTCTAGACCTAGGTCAGGCTCCAACAGCATGAGGCATTAGACGGGTGAGAGAGGGCATTCCCAGGGAAGCAGGGCGCAATCATGTGCCGAAAACACAACCGCTGGCCTGTTAAAACCACAGAGAGCTGGCGTTCACTTAGTTGGTATCATTAATAATAAATGGCTCTTTAAGAAATTTTATTTCATGAAAAGACCAAATCATAGTAAGATGCCAATTCTTTACTAGAGTGATGTGACCATGCCCTCGGAACCTGCAAAATGATTAATTTGTAAAGTGGTATTTATTCCTATTCTTATTAAATACTGAGAGTGACCTCATTCATTCAACACATATTTATGGAGTATTTTCACCATGCTGGATGCTTTGTGGGCAACTAAGATATATTGGGCAGGACTGTTCTCTCTGGGGCCTTGGTGCTAGGAGGAACGAGAAGAAATGTGAATGTAACTGTACTGTCAGAAAGACAAAGGCTCTAAGGTGAGTACAGAATATATGGCAAGAGTTAAGGGTAAGACAAAAGGTACTGGCAGCTGGGTGTGCAGTGTCCATATGAAGATAAAAGGAGGGGAAGGGCGTTGGCGTGGTGGAAATGGCAAGCATAAAATAAAGAGGTTGGAAAGCAAAGCTTGAATCCAACACAGAGGGGAAGAGCAGGAATGGTGAGGAGGGATGTGGCAGGCAGAGCCGGGGCCCGATGGCAGGCAGCCTTGCACAGCAAGGTAAAGATGCAGAGTGATGAGGAATACTTTTCAGTAGCTGGAAAACTGATCTTTAGAAAAACTCAGGTTTCAAAAGATTAACAAGTTAACTCCAACATTTATGCTGGACAGGCCAGGGGAGAGAAGGAAAATGAAGAGTCTGGTTAAAAGGCTGCCCTCTTGGCTCTGGAATGGATATGGCTTCCTAAGTTGGCTCTTATTCTTATTGTTGTGGAAATTATCAAAATCTACCCTTCCCACAGAAAAAAAGTTAAAATAATCAAAGCCCTAGAAATTCCCTTTTGGGCAAAATTAGGAAATATATTATTCATAGATCCCAAAACCATGTGTTAAGATTTACAAAAGTAGCTGAGATCAAAAAGGAGTGATGCTTAAAAAGAAGTACAAAGAAGAGGCTCAGAGAAGGTGGGGTAGCTATTTCAGAAAGCACCCGTGTTTCCTGAAGGCGAGGGGTGTGCAGGGGGTGCAGAAACCAGAGCCTTTGTTTACAAGGGTGGATGTGGGAACTGGCTTAATCAGAGATGCTGCAGAAGGGGTCACAGAATGGCTTTGGTGGAGGGAAGCAGTACACGGTGACTACAGGTAATGACAATATGTTGTATTGAAGAACAGAAAGAGCAGATGTTGTGTTCTTACCATAAAAATGATAGCCATGAGTTCATGTGTTTTGTAGTTAGCTATGATGGTTATATAATGCACATACACTTCAGAACTTCATGTTGCACACAATACATAAAATTTTGTCAACTTAAAAACATTACATTAAAAATGAAAAAAAGGAAGACTTGTACCTATAAGCCACATTTGCAAGAATTTACCTTCTCTGCTGCATCACCAGTTGTGTTGTAAATATCTGTGAGGCTGCTCTCCTCCCATAAAGAACACTCCTCCTTACATTAAGGGGACTCCCTGCAAATAGCTGGCCCAGAGATTCGATGATGAGTAAGAAAAACATGAACAAGTACTAAATCAATAAAAAGGTAATTTAAGAATGAAAGAACCCAAAGAGCATCACAACTTACGAACAAGTGAAAACATTCGCCAGAAAAATGTTCAGGAAAAACACAAAGCAATCATCTCTACACGTAAAAAATTCAAAGGGAAATATCAAAACACAGTAAAGAGATGGCAAGATAATAGGACAACACAAAATGTGAAAGGTCACATCTTTGAAAGAAGCAGAAAACAACCATCAAAGAAGTGAAGACAAAATTGTAAGATGCACAGTGTACAACACGTCCCGTGAAAATACCACAGAAGAGGGAGAGACGCAAGAGAACTTACCAAAGTAAATGAAACTAAAAAATATATACAGGTTTAGGACATGTCTAATTAGAACATTATATTCTAATTAGAAAATGACAAAGGAAATTCAACATTTTCATAATTGGTATTTCTGAAGATGAAAAATAGAAATATTTATGAAATGACATAAAATTTTATTCAAGTAAAAACAACCACAAAAGTTTTAAAATTTCACACCAGGTGTTAGGAAACAATGACCTGGAATGATCAATAGTACATCATAGCCAAGGAAATTTGTAAGATGTGAAGAATTTAGAACATCTTCTGGGCAGCCAGTCAAAAACATCAGAGCCCATATAAAGGAATTAGGTTAGGCAGGGCTCAAATTCCTCCACAGAAAACTCCATGTCAAAGTGTAATGGAGAAACACTTAAAAAAATAACCCTCAAGGAAAGAAAATATAAGACACAAATTTTCTATGCAGATAAACTGTCCTTCAAGTGTAGAGGGATATTACAAAAGTTACAAATATAAAGAAACCAAGGAAATATAGCTTTTACAAACTCTTTCTAAGGAAAGTTCTAGAGGATAAATTTATGTTAACCAAGAGATAAATGGGAAGATTCCAACGAAAGACAAGGAACATTGACTATACCATTTCATTACAGATTTAATGCCATACAAACTTAGAACAACAAATTAGGTCTATACCATTTCATTATAGATTTAATGCTATACAAACTTAGAACAACAAATTAGGTCTTATGTGTTCTGACAGTGGAGTGCTACAACTAACAAAAATTTGGAGAAAGTTTCAAAGAAGGTGGGTAGTAGAGCTTTTACTAGAGAGCTTACTAGATATTGGTCCATGACTATGATTTCGAGTTGACAGTATTAGGGAAATTGAAATACCTAAGAGTACAAAGGTAAACATTAAGAAAGATAATGTTATTAAGTAAAACACAGGTGGTCATGGATAATAGAATATCCTAATTATATCATTGCTTAGAATAAAGAATTATCATATACTGTTTGACAAAACCAAGGACTAAAGGGATTCTATATAATTATAAACAAAATTTTTATACATTAGAATAAATGTACCCCCCCAATCCAAGCAAAGAACATATAACACATGGTGAAAAGAAAAGACAACAGAGAAAGCAGAAAATAAAATGATCCATCTCAGACAAACATACGTCTTATATTAAGTAGTAAACATGCCTTCTCAAAAGAAGGAATTTCAAAGTGGGCCAGAAAAACAGCCAAACCGTGTGGGATACAGACCTTACTAAAACAAAGTTATCCCATTAAAGTTGAAAAATGAGTAAGTGGTAAGCAAGGTACACTAAAGAAATGCAAAACAAACAAAAACCCCTACCAACCAAAATAAGACCTCCCCAAAGAAACACAAGAAACTAAAACAGAAAAAGCAAATAAATAAGCAAGAGTCTTAATATTAAAAATGATAGTGTTAAGGCAAAAATAAGGAATTAAAACTGATTACAAAAGGCAGTTTTATCTTATAGCGTGTAACTCATGATTCTTCAATAATTATCCTTACCTACACATTAGATAACATGGCATGCAAGTTTATAAAGTACAAACTATAATAGATAAAAAAGGGAAAACACAAATGCTATGGACTTTAATTCACCTCTTTTAATCTTTAATAGAACAAGTGAAACATTGAGGACAAAAGGGCATGATTCACAGGTTGATGATGTGACTATATCTCAAAGTCTATACTCTGAAAATAGAGAATGCGCATTTTTTTCTATGTTCCTGCAGAATATTTGCCAAAACTGGCCAAGTAGTAGGCCAGTGAAAAACTCTCAATTCATCTCAGGAAGTATAAATAATACAGACACCTTCATTTTTCACAATACAATAATGATAAAATTTAAGAATAAATTTAAATAATAAAACATGTCTTTTAACTGAAAAATTTTAAGAAATGCTCTTTTATCAACTTCTTGGGCCAGGATGAAACATAATTAAAATTGCCTACCTTCTTAATTAAAACGCAATGATTCACACTCTTTGATATAAGAATATAGCCAAAGAGGTGACCAAATTAAAATTCATAGTTTTACATATTTATATCAAGAAAAACAACTAATAAAGTTAGATATCCAATACAAAAGTAATAAACTGAAGAAATGTATAAAGAAGAAGTTATTATAAATAAAATCTTACTTTGATAGATTGGAAAATCAATAAAGTCGCCTCCAAAGCTGGCAAAAGTAGAATAAAGCAGCAAGTAATTTAAATAAAGGGGAACAATATCTGTTTTTCGGAGAAGAGACAGGTAACCCAAAAAGAAAATGATAGGGGAAAATAAGTATAGAATGAAAGGGAAACTGTAAATCTAGCTATGTTTTGTCCAACTTTATGTAAATAATTTTGAAAATTTGGTTTAAGTCAATCATTTTCTAGGAAAATATAATTTATTAAAACCGACCCAGGAGGAGATAAAACATATAATTATGTTAATTCAAACAGAAGAAATAGGTAAACCCATTAGATTCAGTTTGTTTATGTAGAGGAATTCAAACAAACCTTTAAAGAACATTTCAACTATTCAAAAACAAAGAATAAAAATAAATCTGTTTTTTAAAAAGTGAGTAAACTACTGATAGCAAAGCCTGATAAAGATTATACAGAAAAAACATTATGGATAAATCTCATATATGAAGATTAATATCAATATCCTAACTAAATCATTAACAAGTAAAATTTAGTGTTACATTAAAAGATTCACGTATCTGGGCAAATATGTTTTATTCTAGCTTGGTGGTTCTCAACCTTCCTAATGCTGCAACCCTTTAAAACAGTTCCTGTGGGTTGCGACCCACAGGTTGAGAACCACTGTTCTAGGTATACAAGGTCCTTAGTATTAGAATAAGTAATAATGTGCCATAAAATTAACTGAAGGATAAAAACACTCTGAAAACTTGATAAAAATTTAGCAACTATTATTGCTCAAAACAGTAACTAATCTTCAATGTAATAAAATATATCTGTCTTACCCCAAGGTCAACATCATGGTTAGTGAGAGAAACTCTAGAGCTATTTCCAATGAAGTCAGGAACTGGACAGGAAAGAATACTATAACTACTAT
>NW_003852407.1:1810335-1834787 GCF_000181295.1 Otolemur garnettii | reverse complement strand
ATATCCAAATGCAAAACAATGAAACTAGATTCCTTTCTCTCATCATATACAAAAATCACATCAGAAGGATTCATTAGAAGACCTGAAAATATAAAGCTTCTAGAAGTAAATATTGGAAAAATGCTTCAGGACCTTGGTCCAGGTGAAGATTTTTGTGTAAGACAAAGAGCACAGGCAACTAAAGCAAAAATGGAAAAATGGGATCACATCAAGCCCCAAAGCTTCTGAACAGTAAAAGGAGACAGGACAGTGAAGAGACAATTCACAGAAAGGGAGGAAATATTTGCCAACTATCCATCTGAAAAGAGATTAACAACTAGAATATACATGTATAAGGAGTTCAAAAAGCTCAAAAGCAAAAACCCAAATGTGATTAAGAAAATGGGCGAAAGATTTTAATAAATGCTTCTCAAAAGAAGACATACAAATGGTCAACAGGTATGCGCTTCAAGAGTAGTAATCCTCAGAGAAATGCAAACCAAAACCACAATCAAGTATCATCTCACCACAGGTTGAATGGCTTTTATGAAAAAGACAGGGAAAAACAGATGCTGGTGAAGATATGGAGAAAGGTGAATCCTTGTACACTTGGCTGGAATGTAAATTAGAACATACACTTTGGAAAACAGTTTGGAGGGTCTCGCAGGAAAGTAAAAATAGAATTAACATATGATGCAGCAGTTCCACTGCTCTGTATACATCCAAAAGAAAGGAAATTGATGTATCACAGATACCTGCATCCTTACTGCAGTATTATTTACAATCGCCAAAATATGAAATCAGTGGATGAATGGATAAAGAAAATGTGGTATATACAGGGTGTCTATGAAGTTTGCACATACCCTGTGTGTATGTGTGTTATATATATGCACACACACACACATGCACGCACAATAGAACATGATTTAGCTATAAAAAGGGTGAAATCCTGTCACTTGCAGTACAGTAAATGGAAATGGAGGTCATTATGTTCTGTGAAATAAGCAAATCACAGAAAGATGTCACATCTATTAAGAGTAGAGTATAAATGTCTTAAAACAATAATTAAGTGAGGTGAAGGCTATGTTAACCAGTTTGATGTAAGCATTCCAAGTTGTATATAAAATCAGCACATTGTACCACATGAATGCATTAATGTATACAGTTGTGATTTAATTAAAAAAATTTAAAAAAAAAGTATTGCATGTTCTCACAAGTCTGAGCTAAAATAGATTGGTGGTTACTAGAGGCTGGGAAGGATAGGAAGGAGGGGGAAGGAAGAGTACTTGATTAATTGGTGCAATATACACTTAGATAAAAGAAATAAGATAGATATTTGATAGATCTGTAGAGTGACTATAATTAATATTAATTGATTGCACATTTCAAAGTAGCTAGAAGAGAACAATTTGAATGTTCCCAGAATAAAGAGAAGATTAAATATCTAAGGTTATGGATATCTTAATTACCCTGACTTAATTATATGAATGTATCAAATTACCCCTTGTACCCTGAAAATATGTATATCAATTTTAATAATATAGTCCAATATTAAAATTTTCAGAACATTTGTCACATTCATTTGCTAAACATTTACTAGATTCTGTTATTTGTGTTTAGTAAAAAAGAACAAGTGGACTTCCATTTTCACGACTATTTACTTATACACATATGCGCATGTACACCCATACCAACACTTGTACAAAACACAACACAGCACTCTTTTTCAGTAAGTTCCAAGGCTGGAAAAAAAGTAATAATGTCCATGGCAGGGAAAAATAAATAAGAGCATATTCATGAATCAGATTTCTGTTTTTAGTTCTATTGTGAAGGATAATTGTTTGTTACCATAAATAACGACATACGCCTTGGTTGCAGTTTTCAGCATAGGGAAATATTAACTGTCTATTTTTCTTCTGTGAAATGCAAGCTCTCCTGATTTACTTCTGAATAAATCTAATTCAGTATCACTTAATATCAGGCATCGACCACTTACATGGGCACAGAAGACTTTATTTTACTCAAATAAACAGCAGACGTTGACAATAGAAGTAACACAACCATCCAGACCACTGGACAATCACAAGATAAGCTCAGTAGGAAATTTCCAGTCACCACTTTTTTTTCCCAGATGGCTGATTGACCTCCAAATCAAAGTCTAGGTGCTTTCTTTTGCCCTTCAGGGTTACACATTTGTTCCAAACCAGTCAGTTCTCTCAAAATTTATTTTAAACAACCTGTCACATACCGAATACCAAGTAATTCTGTTGAAACTAAAAGAACACTTTGCTTGGTCATTGAATAAATGTGTTAATTGCTCTTTTCTGCCATAGATTTTAGTCCAGCTTTTGTCGTTCACTTGGGCATATATAAAATGCTGATTATAAAGAGCTGGGAATGTGGAGCTGATGGCTGTTACACTCAATTTATAGTATCTAGTACTAATAGTATAGGTCTTCGAGAAGTGGCTTATAAATATTGATTTTACAATGGAAACTTCCAGAAAGAATATGGAGATCATTCTAAACCTACAATATTCTAGAGATTGTTTTTTTAAGTGTGAGAACTCAGAGAGGTCTATTGTTAGTGTGAATGACATCCTCATTGCCCTTGTCTGGTGCTGGTGGCCTCCTGGTCTGTTGATGTGGCCTGGCCTGATGCTAAAGAGTTAAACCTATTGGCATGTTTGTCATACCCCTGCCTAACAGTCCCTTTAGCAAGCCACAAATCTTCTTTGCTCTGGATGACAGTTAATGAACTGTAAAAGTCTTGCACCAATATTTCTACTTCATCTGCAAGCTTGAAAAAGGCAAGTTTGTTTTTCACCCTCAAAAAGGACCAACTGTATTTCTTAGGCAGACAAGTATGATTTGTTTGTGTGGACGTCTTTTTTGTTAAGAGGGCATCTTTGTTTGTTTTTTTTTTTTTTTAAGAGGACATCTTTGGAACTTGAGAATTTGATTCAGAAAAACAGAAGCTTCTAATCAATCTCTGGATGTTTTATGTGCCTAAATGCATTTTATTAGCCTAACTATACTACAAGCTCTCCTAACTAACACTGTGACCTTGAATGAGCCACCCTGGGCTTATTTCCTCACCTGTAAAATAAGTTACACTATCTCACACAATTCCTTAGAAAACCAAATGAGATGATGACTATTATGTTTTCTGAAAGGTATTTTAAAGTAATCTGATTAAACATTCTATTAATTCTCAAAACATTTGAATCATAGTCATCATAATAAACTATATGGATACATATGCATGTGCATAAATATCTATCTACATATTTTAATTATATATGTATATTCAGATGCATATATATTCCTATACCCAGCAGGTTCTGAGGTATAATTGTCTTCAAAGACTAAGCAAAATGAAACATAATTGCACATAAGAAAGAACTAATTAGAAGCTAGAGCTATGATCTATTTTAAGAAACACCTATTTAATATTCTGGAATAATTGTTATAAGTTATTCATATACTTTGCCTTAAATTTTGACTACAGCAATTTCCTAAATTTTGATGTCCTTTTAAATTGTCACTTCAGTTGGGTTCTGTTTAATATTTACTAAAATGGTACCATTAACAATATTGCTATTTTTTTAAATCTCAAAATATTAGTAGGGTACTTTTTATTTTTTGATATTTGGCTTGGTCAGTGCTATAAATGTGCCCTTTACTTGAGTAGAGTTCATTGCCTCTGTTAGGTGGGTTTCTGCACTTCCCCACTCCCCCTCCCTCTCCCCCTGCTTGATTCCCTGTGACTTTTGCTTTCCTCTGTGTACTTTTGTGCCTGTCAGTTAGTTTTAATTTATTAAAGAGTACATGTGCTTGTTTTTTTATTCTTGAGACACTTCATTTAGGATAGTGGTCTCTTATTACTTCCAGATTGCTGCAAAAGGCACTGACTTATCCATGTTTATGGCTGAATAGTACTCCATAGTACATGTACCACAGTTTATTAATCCACTCATGAATTGATGAGCACTTGGGTTGATTTAGACATTTTTGCAATTGCGCTGCAATAAACATTAGAGTGCAGATGTCTTCTTGATAAAATGACTTGTTTTGGGTAGATATCCAGTAGTGGAATTGCTGGATCTAGTGGTAGGTCTACTTTTCGTTCTTTAAGAAATCTCCATACTGTTTTCTATAGATGAGATAATGTGCAGTCCCACATCCCACCAGTGGTGTATAAGTGTTCCTTTCTCTCTGTATCCATGTCAGCATCTATTGCTTTTAGGCTTATTAATAAAAGCTTTTCTAACAGGGGTAAAGTGATATCTCATTGTGTTTTAATTTACATTTACCTGATGATTCGTAATATCAGCATTTTTTTCATGTTTGTTGGCTATTTGTCTGTCTTCTTTTGAAAAACTTCTGTTCATATCTTTAGCCCATTTTTTAATGGGGCTGTTTATTCTTTCCTTTGTGATTTGTTTGAGCTCTTTGTAGATTCTAGTTATTAACTCTTTATCAGATAGGTAGATTAGAAATATATTCTCCCATTCTGTAGATTGTCCATTTGCTCTGCTGATTATTTCCTTAGCTACACAGAAGCTTTTAAATCTAATCAAGTCTCATTTATTTATTTTTGTGCTGTTGTAATTGCCATTGTTGTCTCAGTCATCTGTTCTTTGCTTAGGCCAATGTCTACAAATTTTTTCTGATTTCTTCTAGAATTCTGATGGTGGACTAGAAGTAGCCTGCCAGCATACAACTTTCAGGGAAAGAAGTAAAAAACGCATGTAGCTGCCTGCATATGGATCACTCTTTTCTGAAGCAATATTGTGAAATCACATAGAAGCAATGTGGGACACTCAGTGTGGAATACTGCTATTTTTTAAAATTCTATTTCTCATTAATCTTTCTGTGAGTTTAGAAAAAATTCTGCTCCTTTTAGTTTCTCCTCCCTTTTCCAGCTGGCATCTTCTCCTGTCCTATGCAGCTGGGATTGGGCAGCACAATGGTCTTGAACCAAGTGTTCAAGTTGATTGTTGATGAGTATTTCTCAGCTGCTGGTTTTTTTCAAGATCCTACTAATTTCATTATGAAATTAAAAAAAAAATTCTGAGTCTTTAAAACAGATTTAGCTCCATTTATGTGCTAGAGAATTTGGTCAACATAGACCTCCATGTCCCATTGCCAGTTCAAACCACAAATTTCAGTTGTGGTAGAACGTGATCCTCTACCAGATAGGATTCTGTACATGTATTGTAGAATCTGAGAGCTTCTTGTTTGGTAGGACTGTCCATTCTAGTTGCTGGGTCTCTGTCTTTACCCAAAGGGAAAGAGGTCATTTTATAGAAAGGACACCTGAACACAAACATTTATAACAGCATAATTCACAATCACAAAGATACAGAAACAACCCAAGTACCCACCAATATATGAATGGATTAATGAAACGTGGTATATGCATACTATGGAATACTACTCAGCCATAATGAAATGGTCATCTAGTATCTTTTTGGACAACCTACAGGGAATTGGAAACCACTCTTCTAAGTGAAACATCATAAGAATGGAGAAACAAACATATGACCTCAATACCGAATTGGAATTAATCAATCCATATTTAAGTGCATATATGGAAGTAAACCTCAATGAAAATCAAGCTGGTGGGAAGGAGGATGGGTAAATTTACACCTACTGGGTACCGTGCACACTATCTGGGTGAAGGGCACACTTAAACATATAATTTGACTCAATATGTACAAAAATAAAGTATGTAAACAAAACACCTGTACCCTCTAACATTCTGCAATAAAAAATAGTGATATCAATAAGGCTTTTGACATAGTCTGTCTCCCCTTTTGAATTTTTTTATCTACTTTTAAAAAAATTTAACTAAAATCCATACTTTATATAGATTTGCTTAGTTTTTACTGAATATCCTTTTTCTGTTACAGGAGCCCCTCTGGGAGACCATATTCCATTTAGCTATCACGTCTCACACAGGGCTTGTTTTTGATGACTTTGACAGGTTGAGTAGTAGTATAGGACTGGTCAGGTATTTTATAGACATTATTCCATAGTTCAGATTTGCCTGATATTTTCCCAAGATTAAATTGGGGTTATTGTTTTGGGAGTGGAAGAGTATAGGAGGGATAGCTCACCATATCCTATCAGGGGCATGTAACATCCATTCAACTTATCACTGTTGATGTGAACCTTGATCATCTGGCCAAGGGAGTGTTTATCAGATTTCTCTTGCAAAGTGACTCTCTTTTTTCCTTTTCCATGCTGTGCTCCTTGGAAGGAATTCACTATAGACAGCCCGTGAGGAGTGGGCAGTTATGCTCCACCTGCTTGATGTGTAGTGTTTACATAAATTTCTTGGAATTCTTCTTCACAGATGATTTGTTCCTTCTATTCCAATTACTTATTGATAAAATTATCTATGTCAGTATACATTCATAGATATTTATTTTATACTTTGGGTTATAATCCAATATATCTTTATTTACCTTGGAGCTCAAACTGTCCCAGCTTTGGCCATTGGGCGTTCTTGCAGTTGGCTCCTATCTTCCTCCCTTCCTCTTTCTCTCTTTTTCTTTCCCTTCCCTTCCCTTCCCTTCCCTTCCCTCCCCTCCCCTCCCCTCCCCTCCCCTCCTTCCCTTCCCTTCCCTTCCCTTCCCTTCCCTTCCCTCCCCTCCCCTCCCCTCCCCTCCCCTGTTCTCCTCTCCTCTCTTCTCCTCTTCTCTCTTTTCTTTCCCTTCCCTTCTGTTCTCTTCCCCTTCCTCCTTCCCGTCCCCTTTCCCTTCTCCTCTTCTTTTCTGTTTTCTTTATTTTCCTCTTCTCCTCCCCTCCCCTTCTCTCCTCTCCTCTCTTTCTAATTTCTTGTGTTATAAGATACTCCAGGCTCATATCCCATATTTTATTCATCAGTCCTAGGATACCTGGTTCCTTTTTTTGTAGGAGACTGTAAGATCTGAGCACTGAGTGTGCTACTGAGGTGCTGTTTCTTTTAGGCTCACTCAGTCAAGAAACAAAAGAAAAAGAAAAAATATATATATTATATAAACCCATGTATAGACATCTATTTATAAATATTGCTATATTTAACCATCTATATTAAGATAAAAACAAGTTAACTGAGTGAATTCTAATGTCTTCAACTCTACTTCATGACCACACACATCAGCCTTCTCCCCTGTATCTTCCACTCCCACAGTGAGAAACTTGGCTCCTGCCAACCACCACCATTAATTCACTTATCCAGTCCTAGTGTACATGTATAGCAGTATCATGATTGTTAACTCACATCTCTGTGGCAGAACATGTGTCAACTAGACTGCAATGCTATGTACTTACCCTTTTGCCTTTAGTTGTAAGATCTCTGCTCATTTCCAAAGTTGTGTAAGTCAGCAACTTCTTAGCACACCTCCTTCATTGAATTTGTTTCATATACTTGTGTTGCAGTTACATTGTTTTTTTCTATTTTGTATTTCATCCTGTGATTTCTTGACCCCCTTGATGATTTTTTTTTTAAAAAGTCTTTATTTATTCATGTACTTTATAAACTATACAGCCTGTCAAAATACGACTCATTTCCTGCACATTTGCTGAGTTTGTTTGCCTTTCTGGCACCAGTTCATATGCATGTTAACACTGTTAACCTGAAAAATCAACAACATACTGTCTATTGCAGATATTTGAGCTCTTAACCACTTAGCAATACTGATATTGCCTCTCTAGAACTATTTTCCTTGATAGTAGGGTAATGAAAACTGGTGTCTGGGCAGGAGATTTGGGTTTTCTTTTGTTGTTGTTGTTGTTGTTTGATTTTTGTTTTTATTTCTTCCTGGTACTTAGCTATTTCAGCTGAGTGCCATCTCCCAAGCCCAAGAGGCCACATGTACCACCTTGCAAGCTCCGTACCACGACATGCCTGAGTACTGTACCTTCCAAACTTGAGAACATGAACAATGGCCTTGAGGACAGACAGACAGATCTTAGAGGGGGCCTCAGGCACCTTCTTGGCCACAGAGCTCCCATAGCTCTGGACACCTATTATGAATCACTTCAAAACATTCAAAGTACCTTAAATTCATAAAATGTTATCACAGTAGCAATAATTTTGGGGGGGGGTAGGGAAAATGTTTCCTTATTACATGGCTCCCCTCTAGATCTGTACACCTGCAATCAGGAGGTACTTAACCTTTCTTTCATACAAGAGGGAATAGAGGACATAACCCCTGCAGGGCTGCAGCCTGATGCAGGCTATAATTTGTCTCAGCTGCAGCATTTCCTGTCCAAACTTGAGCTTGTACCCTGGGAGAATGGGCAAGGCCACTGCAGCATCAGTAACTGGAGGAGGAGGTGACGTCTCTAGAGAATTACTATTCATTCGGTCCCGGCTCTAGGCTTGGAATTCAGCAGGGAGGTGGAGGTTGCTACTAAATGTGATGAGGTGGACCAAACTTACCTTATTTGGATAGCTTTTCCCTAGAACTTCTTTGACTCCTTCCATTCCCAGCTGCTGTGCACCTAGGAAATACTAACTAGTTTTCATATTGATCTCAGGGAAGTGCAATCAGGAAGGGAGCTATGCTGGCTGTGAAGATCATAAATGGCATTAAGTATTCAAATGTCAATGAGTTTTGGATTATCCTGTTTGGCATTATCTGTGCCACTGTGCACCTAAATTCCCCTCTCCTACATAAACGACCTGCCATGGGGAGGAGTGGGATGATATCTCTGGTAGAGTCCAGGACAAAGCACAGGTTACAAGGCTGCCCTCTTCTGTCTGACTGTACTTTCTTTTCCCCTTTCATGCCAATCTCCTCCACTCCCTTCCAGCTCTAGGGTAGGGGTTTTTGGAGTGTGTCCAGACCTATGGAAGCCCTGTGGCTTTGTTCTTACCTCAAGGACAGCTCCAGCTTGGGGCTTCTGTAGCCTGCGTGTATGCCCTGTGTTTGACTATTATTGGTCCCTCTTTCTGTATCAGAGACTTGGAGTCCTTCTGTGGGTGCAGTTTACATCCCCTGGTGTGGCCATGAGACATGCTTTGGTGATGAAATATGAGCAGGGGAGTAATGTACAGCAGAGGCTTAAAGAGGCACTATCGATTCCGTGAATTTGCCTGTTCCTTTTTCTCATTCATAAGTATGTCATGTCCCAAAGTGGGGTAGTTTCTTCAACCTGGGTCCCAGCAAGAGGCACTCAGGAAGCAGGGCTGAGGAGGACCCTAGCAAATGACCTGTAGCTGCCATCAATTTGCATGTGTGAGCAGTGAACAGTGGTTATTAAAAGACACTGGAATTTGGGGGTTCTTATTGCAGTAAAACTGAGATTCTCATGTATAATTAAAAATGAGAACCGTATTAAAGGTTAGGGATGCCCAATGAATTGCAATTTCCTCCCTCCACAATGGTGACTTCAGTGGTTTATTGTGAATGATTTACTATCAGTTTATCTACAAAATTTGTTTCCTTACCTTGTTATGACCCCCACCCCCAGTGCAGGGGTGCTCCAAACATGAGCTCAGGCTCCCTCTTCGCTAATCTTGAAAAAATCATGTTTAAATGGACAAAAGAAACTTCCCAGGACATCAGGATACTCAGTAGCTCACATATTAATCTGCTTTGTGTGATTCTCAGCAAGTAACACAATCTGACTGTTACGAAGATGATCCATTTTTAAAAAGCAGTAGCCTAGAACAAATAACTTCAGGTTTGATTCAGCTACAAAATTTATAGCATCTGGGGGGCGGGAAGGTACCAAATAAATAATGCTCCATTTCCCTACCTATGTTTGGAAATTACTGTAGGAGGGCTGCATTCAGGAATTATAGGTGATGGAGATCAGAATAGGTTGTTTTGTTATAAAAGCACTACTGGAGGATGACTCAGCATGGAACTAAAGACCTGCCAACTGGAAGGTGTAAAGGATGGTGCCCAGAGAGGCCCAGAGGGAGCGGAGAAGTCTAGGTCTGCTTTATTAAAAGGGCATCACCACTCCCCACCAAATAAAAAATAAAAAAAATAAAAGGGCAGCAACCCACCTGGGCAGTGCAAAGATGGCGTCTGTGCCTGGGGGCAGTTAGAGACCCTTTTTATATGGGGCTCTAGTGGGTGCACAGACGCCACAGCTTGCCTGAAAAGTTAGGATCTTTTGGCAGGAGCTTCTCAAGAGGTGGGGCTAGCCAGATCCTTTCTGTCTTTGTTTTAGGAGGAGAGAAGGAAGAGGGGAAAGGTTTGTGTGTGGCTGCCTTAGGCCTCCCCAGTGTTAACGCCCCCCCCCACCCCAGGGTTAACCCTTTTCTGAATTTAACTTCCCTCCCCAAACTGGGGACCTACTCTTGCCACATGACCAGATCAGAAGAGAGTATGTGCTGCCTGTGGACTTGGCACCTGCCCACTGCCACTCACAGAGGGGCTAACCAGGGCTCATCCTTGGCCCCCAGACTTTTTAATCAGTTGTCAACTTCCCACCCTCTGTTGAGGACAATGGGTTAGGGTAGACAGAAGGAGGAGTGCCCCTGTGTGGGTGGGAAAGTGTGTCTCTTCACTTGGAAATGTGCATCTCTGGGAAGGGTGGATTTCCCCCAAGAAAACTCTATGAATCTGTGATTCACAAGCAGGTTAGAACACAGTGGAAAGAACTCATGGCAAGAAGACTAGTACTTAATCCCAGATCCGTCACTGGCTTCTGTAATCTCAGCCACTCAGCCCACCTCTCTGGGCCTCAGTTTTCCCCTCTGAAAAAATATGGAGAACAGTAACATTTGTAGCATCTGCTTGAAGGGCCCGTTCTGTGAGCCAGTGAGACAATGTGCATGACATGCTTGGACAAGGATAAAGTACTGTGTGAGATGAGGTGGAAGTGGGAAGCCTGTTCTGGAAATCAGGGATTGTACGGTCACAGTTTCTAGACACAATTTTAGCTTTACTAATAAAGAAACCTAAGTCAGAGACCTGAGGCAGTGTCTGGATGCCACACCCAGGTTTCTAGATCAGCACCCTGACCGTAGTAGCACAGGGATGGTTCCCGAGTCTCACCAGGAAACCAAGACTGACAGTGGCAACAGAAACTCCATCTTGTTCAGGCTTCCAGTTTAGCTTAACACCATGTCTACTGCAGTTCGCCTGGGCTGTGTCACTTTCTCCCCTCAGATGGGGACATGTGTGGCTGTCCCTTTGGGTGCTTACTTCCTTTTCAGCAAAGTGGGTGGGAGTAACTTAGGCTAGAATGCTCTGGTGGGGGAAGGCCACCCGCAGGATGGCCATGAGCTCCCCCAGACTCCGCCTTCACTTAGCTCAGTGGTTTTCAACCAGCGTCCTGGGAAAATTTTTAGTGATCATTAATTATTTTCAAAAGAAGTTCAAAGCACAGTAAGTGCTTTAGTGCTTTTTTTTATATACACTTTTTTTTGATTAACATAATTTAAGTGTGCAGGAAAGTTTAACTGTAGGTTCAAGTGTTCAAGTATGCTGTGAGATAAAAAAAGGTTGAGAAACAGTGCTGACTTAGCTCCTCATCCTGCTTTTGGCATCACCATGAATTCAGTGTTTTCCACATGTGTTTCTCAGATTGCCAGTTCCTAAGACATCACATTCTGAGTACCTTTGGTTAAATTAGTTTGGGAAACACTGCACATGTGATGCTCCTTCTTGAAGAATTTCAATGCCATTAACATACCATAGATCCCTAAAGTCCCATAAATCCTCCAGCAAACAAAGATTGTTTATTATTTATTGTTGTGTAACCCAGGATCTGTAAAGTGTATTTAGCACTGAAACACTCACATTTTAAGAAGCACTTACTAGCATCCTGGTTCTTATGTCCAGTGAATCTAACCTTGCAACTCCACCCCCTTGTCAGCCCCACATATGAGGTTTGGGGAGAGTTCTTTATCTTGGCTGTGCATTAGAGCCACCAGGGAAGCTTATGAAACTCCCAATACCTAGGCTGCCCCCAAACTAGTTAAATTAGCATCTCTAGGGGCGGGTCCCAGGCATCTTTGTAAAGTTCCCCAGATTCCGATATAAGGAAGGACCAGGCTGAGAACCACTGGGTCAGAGGAAGGCATTTTGGCAATGATATTCATCACTTTTGCCTACCAAGGCCAGGTGAGTTAGTCTTCTATGTGAGAAGGCCAGGCTTATTATTTCACAAGAAGTAGAAAGAATGTAAAATGTTTGTGGTGATTAAATGGAAATATCGACAGAAGGAAGCATAGTCACAAATGCTAACATGGCACCTAACGTACATTCTAAACATTTTGCTTATATTATCACACTTCTACGTATTGTCACGTAATTCCTTTGACAAATCCTGTGGGGTAAACATTTTTAATTATCATTTTATAAATGAGGAAACTGAAACGTGGAGCTGGGGGCTAGGCCACTGAGGGAAAAGCCAGCCCACCTCGTAAGTGAACGTCAGAGTTCTTGGTCCCAAATCCCTAACACATGCCGTGTTCTTTTTCATGAACCTCTGGGGAGCGAGATGAGACTGGTGTAGATCAGATGGGGAGCTCCAACACGTGCCCCCACCTAACCCTTTGTCTTTATCTTCATGAGCTAGACAGACCTTTCTCCCTCCTCTGTGCCCCATGAAGCTGGCAAACTTGGGGACTGGGGCTCACCCAGAAAACTGGGCCAGAAGAGGAAAGCCACAGAAGTTCAGTAAGTGTCTGAGGCTGAAGCCTTTGTAAGATACCCAGCATCGGGTTTGTGAGAGGAGTTGATTAATCTGAAAATAGGTGTAGGGGAGTGGGCAGGGCGTCTAATCAGTAAGGGCTGAAAGGGAGAAAGGACTCCAGGAGGCTGATGGGAGGGGAGTGGGGCTGTGTCTGAACACAGCCTGTCTGCTGAAGCCTGTAGTGGTGAACAGTACAACTCTTCATCAGGGGAGGGGCAGGTGTAGAAAGATCTAGAAGAGAAGGTGATGAGCAGGTTCCATGGTCTTCTGGTGAGCCTCAAAGGACCAGCTGTTGGGCGTGAGGAGGAGCTCCCTGCAGACAGTTAGCATCAGAGAAACCACGGGGACCAGTCAATGCCCACCTGCCCTCAACCAGTTACTATTAAGCATCACAGTCACCTGGGGGGTTGTGAAAGTGCAGATCTCTGCATCCCACCCTCTGAGCATCTGATTTTGGCAGAGCTGGCCAGGGCCAGGGGTTTTGCATTTCTAACGATCTCCCATGTGTTGTCCTTGGTTCTAGTTTGAGAACCACCCAACTGGAGATGGCCCTGTATGGGGGTGAGTGAGGCCTGCCATTTGGGGTGCATTTTGGACCAAGCCGATCTCAGCTAGTATCTCTTCTGTGTCTCTCTGCTTCTGCCTGGGAGGGGAGCTTTCTGCCTCCAGCCAGGCCTCCAGCTTGTCCTTCCAAGGCTGCGGCTGTGACGTCTGTAACACCAGTGTCCCCTGCTCATCCTGTGCCTTAGGAGGCTTAACAGGACAAATACCTCCTTTCTTTCAACTGAAATCTGCCCATTCCCTAAGGAAGTACAGGAGGAAGCCACAAAGTCCTGGTCCCTTCTGAGCGTCACTGGACCTCTGACTGTCAGCCGGCTCAGGGCCAAAGCTGTCTTCCCTGTGAGTTGCAGTTCAAAACCAGCACCTGGACTTAAGGAATGTGAGTAAACCCCAGAGTCCCTTCTCTAAGCCTAGGTTCAGAGGGATTTATGCAAATGAGGCCCCAGGCCTGCTTCTGGCTCTCAGAGGTCCCCTAGGCAAGTATGTAAATGAGACCCAAATAGCCCAGTTTATAAGAATAAAAGTTAAAGTCAGCTTCATTTATTTTGTGTTGCTTTTCTCTGCCACCCTTCTTACCCCAGTCTCTCCACCTGGAAAAGACACGTGTCTGGTTTTATGCACCGAGTGACTATAATAACACTCTCCGAGGCAGCTGCTAGTTAAGAATCATGTTACATTAAGGTTCCCCTGACTGTATTATACACAAAAAAGCATATGTCAGTGGGGTTTGAGAGCAGGCAGGAGGCCTGAAGGAGCCAGCCTCAAATGGGGCAGGCAGAATGGGAAATCTGTACCCTGCTCGTCATAGAATTCCTAATTTCTGGTTTATTGTTCAGCACACTCTACCTTTCAGATGCAATTTAACACAGACAACCTGAAATTAAGCAAAGAAAGACATGACTGAGGGATGTCTTCTTTGCCTTTTCCAGTGCGGAGTTGATGACTTGACTAGTGTCCCATAAACCTCCAAATGTTTAGGGGGAAGAGGGGAGGAGGGGGGCGGCCAGCCTGATTTGCATATCTGCAGCCACTCTCTCTTGTCCAAGTGCTGCAAGGAGGAGCAGGTGTTCGCTTTCATCAGTGTTCTCGGGCCTTTCCACACGTGGGAAGGAGCATAGTACATACAAAGGGCCCGTCTATTCAGCGGGCACTCTGGGAGGCAGTGCCTGCTAATCCCCTCCCATCCTCACAACAGTACTCACAAAGGTATTATTAGCTCCATTTTCCATCACAAGAAGCAGAGGTTTAGAAAGGCTGGGGAACTTACTCTGCAGCTCCTGAACTGCAGAATGGGATTGCGGTTTAATAGTCCTCCAGCCCCTGCTGCTGCCTCTGTGCTAAACGTGTTTCCAGGTCCTTTCTTCTCTTGTCATCTTCCCAATTGGTTCCAAGTTCTCTGCTGTCTTGGTCTCGCCCAGAATTCCCTACATCCAGTTTTCCTGCTCGTGGCCTCTCTCCTTCCTCTCTTGGGGCAATCTTTATTAACGGGAGATTCAGGCTGCTCATGCCTGCCCTGCAAGGTACATCTCATCTTACTGGGGACAGGGATTAGTGTGGACAGTGGCCTGTGGAATCAGGTTCTAAAGGAGTCAAGAGGGGAGGAGAGCAGAGAACACAATGGCTTTGGGCCAAGAAACTTGTCCTCCTGCGAGAGAAAGAAAGGGAGAGAGGAAGCTGGAACAAATGCAGAGACGTTTGTTGGCAAATATGAAGGAAAAGGAATCATGGGGAGCTCGCACCTCGTGATTTCCATGTGATCATTTAGGAGCTCCGTCTCCTGTGGGGTCTTCACTGAGGGCTCATTTTGTTTGAATATCTTCCTGTATCCTACACCAGCATATTGAGCAAGACAGGCTTTTGAGGACTCTTTTCCATACCTCCTGGAAGGAAGGCCCTGGCTGAGATTTCTGAATCCTGCCATTACTAAACTATTATACCCTCTGAGGGGAGGGGTCTTTCTACTTCCTAAGGGAATCCATAAAGACATGTAGGAAAGTTTTGTTTTAAAAGATCATGATTAGGGTGACCAGATGTCCTGCTTTTTAACAATTTGTCCCATGTCCCGTGGCATTTTAAAAAACTCCTGATTTTTGGAAAGAATGCACTAATGGGCGGGAGAACAGGAAGGGAATATACGGTTTTTGGCTGCCATGTGGCTATTTCGCCAGAATATGAGTTTTATATTATTTTTGTTAATTTTATAATGTTAAACTCTAATAATAACAAATAATTGTTGAGAAGTGATTATTGAGAACTGCTTATCAAAGTTTGCATTGTCAGGCCCTGCCCTACCCCGCCCCTGCCCCGTCCCCTGGCCATGTTTTCCCGCTTTACAAATGTTAAAATCTGGTCACCCTAATCATGATAAACCTTAGGCTCACTAGATACTACCAGGAAAAGAGATAGTATGTTCAGATGATTAATAACTTGCCTAAGAACCAACTTAAAAAAAAATCAATGTTGTTGAATGAACTTTTTTTCTAAAATACATTGAACACTTTCTCTTGAAAGAAGGGACATAAATGGGCCTTTTTTTTTTTTTTTTTTGTCTGTCAAGGGGCCAATATCTTTCTATACCATTAAAAATCAGACTGGGTTTCTTAGAGAAGTTAAAGTTTAGGACTACTGAATTTTCTAGGCTCTTGGGTTGGCTTTTTACAGTTTTCTTGTCTTTTTCCATTGGGAATGCTCTGTGTAGTGTGTAAATATCTGTGTAGATAGAGAATCAATAGTAATACATGTTTCTTTGAACTTTAATGACAAATTATTATACTAATTATTATCTTTCTCAAAGTTGATTATAAGCTTTATTATCTCTCTTTTCTTGAAGCAGATAGATGCAATCTGAAAGATTGTTTACAGTCTGTAGTTGGTGTCTGTGTAACTTTTAATTGCTTTTCTTTTGGTACCAACAAGTGGAGGTCACTATTTTCTTCAAATATCACCAAGGCTCCATGCCAGTAATTGATTTTGTAATCAGTCCTTCTAGTAGCACTTTAAATTAATTTTCCCACATATGGATTTAAATAGAATGGATTTGATAAGACACTGCATAATAAGTAAAAGCCCTGTGATCCTAAAAACATATTTACTGAAGATTAACCACCATGAGGATAGGAATCTATTATGTAGAAACCCCAATAAGCATTTTTAGAATGCTAAATTGTATGTAAACCTTGTGTATTGCTTCAAGTAAAGCCAGATCTTTAGCTTCATTTGTTATTCTCTCTTCTGAGTAAACATAGCTGTTTACTGCCACTAAATTCATTTCCATCTTATTAACTGGTTCAAAATTTAGGATTGGGAAAATAAATCCTCAACATTAGACTTTCTCAGTGAATGAGTTTAAGCCAATACCTGAAAATTTGCAATTCTGCAAGTTTCTGGGTGATGCTGCTGGTCTGGGGAACCACACTCTGAGAAGCATTGATGTCAAGCATTGTCTTGTTTTAAGATTAAAGACAGGCTAATTTAATGTCTTGACTTAGCTAAAATTTGCAGCAATAGGTTAAGGATGGCCACACTTTTTTCTTTTTAATCACTGTCCCCATTGAGTGGTGTGGGTTATTTCTCCCTTCCTTCCATCTGGACTAGTCCTGTGATTCCTTAATCATGAGAAGGCAAAGGTGGTGACTGTTTAATAGGACTGACAGCTTTGACCTCCATCCTCTTGGGCCCAGCTGCCATGCTGTGGATAAGCCCAAAAAGAAAGGTCTACATGGAGAAGAACTGAGGCCACTAGCTAACAGGCTTCTCCTACCTCCCAGGCAACAATGAGGGCCAATTTGGCAGCCATGTGGGTGAGCAACCTGGAAATCGAGCTGCCCCAGCTTTCACAGCACAGAGCAGAGATAAGCCATCCATGCTGAGCCCTGCCGTAAGCTACAACCAGAATATGTAACATTGCTGTTGCTTTATACAACTTTAGGATGGTTTATTTTACCAGTGTAACCAAAATTTTACTTGCCTATAAGCCTTTCAAAGTAAGTCAAGCATAGATTTCAATTTTTCAGAGTACATATTATAACATCAAAAGAAAAACATCAACAAATAAGTCACAAATGGGCAAAGGCCTATTTCAGAATTTTATTTTTTACATTTTTCCAGTTCCCACAAGCAGAGCTTATGTGGAACAAAATAAAGACCTGTCAACAAGGGCATCGTTTTGGGGTCTGTCCATCTCTTAACACATGATACTATAGGATCATGGGACGCCTGCATGTCTATAACTTAATTCTTTTACCTTCAATAAATAAGACTTTGCTGTTAAAAGGCAAAGACCAGGTAAATGACTTAATACATTCCACTTGTTCTTCCCTAGGAGTAGGCTCATCTGGTGGCTTCACAGTGGGCAGGTGTGGCTCCTCACGATCTGGAACCTCATGTGCATTAGGCAATAATTTTGTTTTTTTAGTGTAGAAGGAAAGCCATTATTCCCATACTTTTTGTAGTTCTTATTCCTGGAAGAAGCAATGAAGTTAAAAGCAAGTTTACCCATGGAATCAAGGTTATACTTACAAGATTTATATTACTGATGAAAATCTTTATGCTCTGCTTTTAAAATATATACCCATAAACACTAAGCAATTATCATTTGTGTAAATATAGCATAGAATTATTCCGTGTTTATCATTTATCAAATAGTGAATATTTTGTCAGTTTCAACATGACTGTAGATAGCCAGTTCAGGAAAATAATATATTGTGTACTCTGCAGTATGTTCCTACTGTATTTTCATTATAATCTTCAGAAAGTCAAGCAGTATTCTTTTAATAAGGGATGTTCTACCCAATTGAACAACTTATTTTCCAGAATACCTATTGTGTGCAAAGTAGTCTGTTGTGCACTTTAGGGAGCTAAAAGGTCTCAGTGAAGTCTACTTGATGTGATAAAAGCAGAATAAAAATGACTTCAATCCCAGGTGACTACCAGCAGCATCAGAAAAAAAGCACAAAGTATTTCAGAGATTTTCAAAGTAAAGACCACTAAAATCTAGCTGGAGAGGTAGAGAAGCCTTCTTAAGGGATACAGTACAATAATAACAACAGGGTTCCTTTACACTACACAGCAATTTATGCCTAATAAAAACAGTTTAATAGGTTCTATTTAACTCAGGCAATATGTGGGGCAGGGATTCTCAAACTGTGTTCTCTAAGCCAGGAGCCTTGGTATCTCCTGGGAGCTTCTTAAAAATGCAAATTCTCACATCTCATTTCAGACTTACTGAATTAGAGAGTATGTGGTTTAGACCCACTAGGGCTTTGGTGTTTTTTTTTTTTTTTTTTGCAGTTTTTCCACCTCCAGCATATGGGGCCGGCACCCTGTTCCTTTGAGCCACAGGTGCCGCCCAGGGCTCTGTGTTTTTACAGGTCTTCCTCTGAGTCTGATACATGGTAATGTTTGAGAACCACTGATAAAAAATATTCTTTTGATTTCACATATGATAAAATTAAGAATTATTGAAGTTGGATCTTGCCAAGTTTCTACAACTATCCCAGGAATCCAGATTCCAAATCTAGGATGTTGGATAGTGATTGCGTGATTTTCTTTTGAATTGCTTCCTGAAAAAGGGGCAGGATTTTCACAGATAAAGAAGGTTGCATATTGGGGGTCTTGAAGGAAGGTGGGCTTATTGCAACTGGATGGAAAACTATCTTTGTGATTTTTAAGGGTATACAGTTATGAAACTTTGGCTTTTAGGCTCTTTCTCCATGAAATACATGCTCGGATGTTTATTTTGCGTGTCTGTGTTTCTTATTGCATAAATACAGAGCTTTAAAAAATCATACTGTAACTCTTTCCATTGCAATTGGGTTGAAATTCATTTCTTCCAAATGTCTGTGCCTTTACAGGCCGTATGCTCCCTTTTCTGGCTACATTACTCTGAGAATGAATCTTAAGAACCAGGGACTAATCCTATTTCTTCCTTTACTTCAGAGGAGGACACATTTTTGAAAATTTGTAAATGACTCATAATAAGGGCTTAGTAAGTGTCATACTTTATCACATACAGAAATTTTTCTGCCTTTGCTCTTTAAGTAGTAGAAATCAGAGATAAATCTGGGCCAGTTCTGGCATATTGAGGCAAGGATCTCTAATGTCCATTGAAGATACTCCATTACGTCTTACTGAATCTATGACACTAACACTCTTCTGGGACATCTTGAGGATTGATAACTTGAATAAAAATTCATTCAGGTAGATCCTTAAAAAACAAAATTAGTCCCTGATCACTTTACTGAAACTTTGTTGCAAGGGGATAAAATATAATAGGATTTAGGTTTTCAGTTGATAATTGCAAATTGACTTTTGACATTGATCAATCATTTTAATAACTTCTTAACTCTCATTTTATTTTATTCCTTTATTTTTATATATAGCAAAATTAACTCTTTATGGTGTATAGTTTACAAGTTTGACAAACACATATAGGTGTGCAACTACCTTTATAATCAAAATAGAGCCCAGGTCCATCACCTCCAAATATCCCCTCAAACTCCCTTAGTAGCTGACACTTTGTGTTCTCCTGAACCCCTGGGAATCTGTTCCTATAATTTCACCTATTCTAGATGATCTTATACTAAGTAAATGTAATCACAGAGAAGTAGCCTTCACTCACATAACACAGTTGCAATTTTTAATTCTCCCTTTTTTCTGAGTGGTATTCCATTGTATATGTGTATCATGGTTTGTTTATTCATGAATTGTTGGGCATTTGGTTGTTTCTATTTCTGAAAATTATAAATAAAGCTGCTATTAACATTAGCGTACAGCTTTTGTGTGAACATAAATTTTCATTATTCTCCGCTAAATATTAATACTTAGAAGTGAGACTAATGGGTCATATGCTAAATGTATGGTTAATTTTATTACATTTTTCCCAACGTAGTGGAAAAGTTTACACTTCCACTAGGAATGTGTGGGTGTTCCTGCTGCTCCACATCTTTGCCATCATCTTGTATTATCTTTAATTTTTTAAAATTAGCAATTCTAATGAAGGTATGGTGGTGTCTCACTGTGGTTTTAATTTGAATCTCTGATTACCAATGATGTTGAGCATCTTGACATGTACTTATTTGCCATTTGTATAACTTCTTTGCTGAAGGGTCCATTCAAATCCTTCGTCCAATTTTTATTGCACTGCTTTTTTATTGTTAAGTTTTGAAAATTCTTTATATATTCTTGATACGTCTTTTTTTAGAGCAGTGTTTTGCAAATAATTTTAGCAAATGTTTGGAAGCAACACATTCCTTTCTCCTTTGCTGTGTGATCTGATGAAAACCTCCCCATCTAGTTCTGAGTTGTGCTGTTGCCTCACCTGGTCCACATCTTCCATCATGATGGTACTCTACAAAGCCAGCTCTCTTCCTATGATCTTTTAGAAAGACATTTGCATTCAGATTGAAGGCAGCAATACAAGGCCCCAGAAGTGTTATGTAAAGTGGTTTCAGGGGTCTGAGGAAATAGAAAGGCTGGCAAGAAAGGGATAGGACACATGCTCCTGAGCATATCAAGAAGAGGTTTGACAGCATCTATTTTGGGGCTACCTCTTATGTGTTATAAATAACATTGGTACATGTGATAACACTTCTCATTAGGGGTTATGCAAAATGGTATAAGAATAATTGGATGTGGAAATAGACCATTGACACCTAATTAACCTCTCAATGCTGTCCTCAAATAGAAATTCTTTTGGATACCACATTATCTTTTTGAACTTATTGTCTTAGCTTTGGTTACTGATAACTTAGAATCTTAGACTTTTAATAAGCCTCAAATTATGTCACGTTTATTCATTTGTAAAGATATTGATGATGATGTAGGATAAAATTGAGCAATGATCAATGGTTTCCTTGTGCAAGTAAATGCTTTATTTTGTATCTCTGCAATCAGATTGGGCCTTGAAAATAACTGGAGTAGGGCTTTAATGTTTTAGTGTAAGTGGCTGTTATAGGCAACAAGCCTCTATGCTCTAAAGGTCTTCTATTTGTTTTTCCCTTGTTCTGTGCAGTTGTGATGGCTTCAACTACCAAGTCCAATAGCCAACTCTCAACAAGGCCGGCTCTAAAGAAAGCCATGTGTGTGGTGCCACCTGCTGGTTATGTTTGTTCTATGCCTGGGTGTGTTCTCTTGGTGACTTGTGTCTTTCAGTTCTGACTTAAGCTTCCCAGTGTTTGTATTATAGGACTCCTTTTTGTGTGTGTTTCTTTGACCAGAATTGTGCCCTAGACTGGAGCTAGCTAGAGATTGGACATGCTGCTATCTCTTACCAGCCAGAGCTAGTCTTGCACCTCTGGCCCTTACCAAGTACCTTACCTTGGATCTTGTTCCCAAATTAGGCCCCATGTCACTGCCATTCTATCTCTGCTCTGAGATCTGCAGCAGGGTTTTTATTTAGAGCATGTGCCCCTCCCCCGACATATGTCTGCCTCTCTTGGGAGGCAATATCTATGTGTTAGTGTTTGACCAATTTCCTCCTATTCCACAGACCACAGGTGCTGATTTTTCTCTTTAAATCTTTGTCAAAAGCAAAACACTTACCACTTTAACAAGAGGAGATTTATTACATTTAGCCAAAGGAATAAAATGTTTCTACAGGAATACTTTATGCATCAGCCATCCCAGCTGTGGCTGAGTCAGCTGTCAGTGCCTCCCCAAACATCCTCCTTCTCACTGCTGCTCAGTAACTGTGGGTTCAGTTTTCACCCCACCCCACCACCTGAGATGCTGCTGCATTCCTCTGCCCAGCTGACCTCCAGACGCTCTCCTCATGCAAGTCAGTTGTGTGGTTTTGCCACCACTCAAATTGGCTCTTGGTCATTTATTCACTGGTCAGTCTAAGCATGTTATTTAAACATTCCTCAAAGTATTAAAAAGCAAGGAGAAAGTAGTAAGGTCAGATATTGGTTGTATTTCAGGTATCAAGTTAAATCTGGGATGACCTCAGGTATGGGGTTCCCAAACCAGTAAGATATTTGAGTCCTCCAAAGATTAGAAAGTCTAGAAATTTCATTCCTTAAAAACAAACAAACAAATAAACTGTTCTATTGAGATAATTCTACACTACTTCCCTATTTAAGAATCAGATGCATTTTTTTTTCTACTTTGAATAGCCTACTTAGAACCCTAATGGGGTATAGTATGTGGTTCAACTTAGGCATGCAGAATGGAAAAGGTGTGTGTGCACGTATGTGTGTGTGTTGCATGTTAGAGCCTTTGGAGTCTGCATGCATATAGTATCTTAAGGCCTCGTATCGTTACTATCTGGGGATCTCATTGTTCTGTGGTCTTCACATAGGTCCTCATGGATATAATTCTTGCCTGGATTTGAGCATGTTTGAGCACAGGTGGGCAGGACTCCTCTGAACCACCTGATAGGGACTGTTGGTTGGCCACTCCCACAGCAGTAAGCTAGAGCTAGTTTGGTGGACCCAGTATGGCTTTTTCCCATCTTCCCTTCTTTCTGTGCAAAGTCTGTATGGCAAAGGTTGTGGGAGTCCTCACAGCTAGAGATGGAATGAATCAAGTCATCATTTAGCATCAGGGAAGGGGAACACTTCAATCTACTTGGTAGTAACTCATTTGATTTTCTACTGTGGCATTTGTGAGATCACTGGTAACAAAGGTTATTTTGCAGCCAGATTTGAGTTCTGTCTCTTCCTCTTCATAGCTTTCTTTTGGGAAAAGAAATAAACGCTTATATTTTTGCATGAAAGCCTAACGAATTCAAAATGCTTGCAAACTGGACTGCATTGGTTTTGTCATTTAACATTAAAAGAGATCTATTGAATCCTTTGGACAAATTTAGAGATCCACTAATTCATTCACTAGAAGAAGAATAATGACTAAAATGTCCTCATTCTTTAGGAGTTAAAATGCTAATATCTGGGTTTATTTGAGAAATAGCAATACAGATACAAATTTTTTACTTTTTATTCTGAAACTAGATCAAAACCAGGTAGGACAGTGGAGATGTAGGGTGGCTCACTGTCCATCACTGTTCTACAGCATTGTCACTTGAGTGTCCAGTTAAACATTTAGTTTTTCTGGCTCTTCCTCAGGGAGTCAAGATAGAGTCGGGGTGGAAAATCTTAGGGATCGTTAGTCCCCTCAGTTTTCAGATTCAGAGGCCCCTGGGCACTGCTCAGGTCATCCTGAAAGCTGATGGAGAAACTGCTTGAGAAACCTGAGTTTCCAACCTCCTAATAAACTCTTGGGTGTTTTCTCTGCTTTACCGCTTGAAGATCACCAGGGTGGACTCATATGCCTGGTGCCTTTGCAGAGATCAGAGGAGGACTCATGGCAGTGTGTTAGTTCTGAGATAACTTTCTTTCCCAGTAATATCCAACAGAGAGCTCATGTGACGCTGGGCACCTTACCAATGCTACCCATCTCCGAGGGCTGTGTAAATGGCAGTGAATTAATCCTTCACACCCGTGAGCAGGGAGATGATGCAGGCAGTGTTGAGACTTGTTGCCATCCTTCTTCTGAGACTTCTGTCTCCCTTTTTATGTTTGTATCCAGGTTATTACTCAAATTTAGATCATGAATCTGCTGGGCAAAAGCTGCATGTGATCTCCTGAAAAGAGCCAAGGATGGGTGCTCAGGATATGGGAAAAATGATACAAAATAAGCTTTTTCTAAAAAATTCTTTTGACTACGTAGATTCTACTATGTGCTTTTAAACAGAGGCTTCAGTTTCTGTAAATTATCACTGGGATATCTAATATCCTTCATGAAGAAGTTCATTTACTTTAAGGGCATGTATAAAAATAAGGAAAGAGATCATTTATTGCTTGTGGAAAAATAAGTGTCTATTTTCTGAATACATGTATGTATTGTGTATACAGTGTAAACAGTGAGTCATAGGACTATTCTTTTTTTTTTTTTTAAACAAATGGATCTAAGTTTTCTTTGCCCCTAAAGTGGTACCCCTAGAAATTGTGTCATTAAAAAACAAAACCTACTGTCACACTGAGTGTTAGGAAAAAAAAAAAAGAAAAAACAAAACCACAACAAACTTTTTGATCCCAAACTCTCTGACCTTGTACGATCATTTATACAAGGTAACTTTTGAAAGGGGTTCCAAGAATCACATTTGCCTATGAACATGTTGGTCTAAAATATTTCAAAGCATTGGTGCAGGTGTGGGAGAAATGCTACAATTCTGCCAACCTGGGACAATTGTGAAACAATACAGAGGACAGAGAAGCCATTTGTTCCTGGCTAAGCAGAACCAGATTCACATGTACGTGC
>NW_003852407.1:1775573-1810114 GCF_000181295.1 Otolemur garnettii | reverse complement strand
GAGGAGAGAGCAGGAAGGTGTCCATGTCCCCTTTCAAAGAACCTTTCATCCTTTACACTCTCTGGGCCTTAAGGCCAACTCCCTAAAGAGTGGTCTACAGTCATTCTAGCAATGGGTGCAATTTGAAGAAGAAAGTTACCTGCCATAGCGAATAACTTGAATAAAAACACTCATTTAGATATGAAAGTCTTGGTATGTTTACTTAAAAAGTCAGTCCCAGTCCGAATTTGCACATGGACAGGATGGTTAGCTGTGCACTGTCATTTACAAAGTCATTTTGCTGAGTGAATCATTCAGTGAAAACCTGAGAGAGGTGACTGCGCTGAAGGAGGGGACTCAGTGTGGGCAGTGACTCGATCTGCTCCCAGAAACCAGATCCAAGGGAGGAGGGTTGAGCTGGAGGAGCTGCCTGGGTGTGCTCTGGGTTTCTGGAGGATGGGGAAGGATCGTGACACCTGCCATGCCAACACTGAGAAATGCTACTCTTTTGTTTTAAGGCTGCGACTTTGATTATTTGGCAGCTGAGTAGAAACTGTGAGATAAAGTGCCAAAGCTAAAGAAAACAGAGGTAGAGGGTTAGCTAACAAATACTAAAAAGGAACATTTTCTTCTGAGTAGAACGTGATATGGGAGGCAAGCTCACTGTTGTTATGTTGGTTTTCCGTTTTCTTTGTTCTGTTCCGCATTTCAGACGAGCTCTGTCTGATGGAATTTTTTGCAATGATGGAGATATTCTGGATCTGTGCTATAATGGAGCCAGTGGTCACATGTGGTTACTCGACATGTGAATTGTGAATAATGTGACTGAGTTCACATGAGCTATTTAACTTTAGATAGCTCTCTGGGCCCAGAGGCTACCACAAGTCGATTGCAAAGAACTTAGTACTTCTGTAGTTCCTGGAAAGTACACACACTTTTCAGGAAATTCTCCTAATCTAGTATTTACCCCACATCTGTGTTGCTTAGCTGATGCCTGCTGGTGCCGGGCTGCCCTTCCAAGTGTTGCTGATGCCCACTCTGGTCACGCACTAGGGCAGGAGACACATCTGAGCAACTCAGTGGACAGAGAAATCACACATCACATTTGTCTAGTCCCTCCCCCGGTTCTCTCTTCTGAGCGGACGTAGGGTGGAGTGAGAGGTGGCACTGCCCTTCATGCTGTGGTGCTTGGGCACAAAGCTTTGGTGGCCGGGCAGCAGACATGCTGGCAGAGGAGTCTTTTGAGGAACCGCATCTGATCTGAAGCTGGAGGAGGACTTGTCTTTTCAGATAGGCTCCCTTCCCTGCCACAGAGGTGCTGGCTGGCTCTTCTCTCTGTAATTTGCCTGAGAGATTTCACATCTCTTCCAACACAGGGCCATGTGTTCAGCATGTAGGGGCTGAACAAAGGCACAAAATGTAATTGCCTTCCTTTGAAATCCTGCTGGCTTTATTGGAAGTCCTTAAACAAACTAGAAGGACATAGGGAAGGGGAAGAACGAGGGAAGGGAAGGGGGGAGGATGGGTGGAGGGAGGGCGATTGGTGGGATGACACCTATGGTCCATCTTAACACCTATGGTCCATCTTACAAGGGTACATGTGAATCTTTCTAAATGTAGAATATAAATATCTTAACACAATAACTAAGAAAATACCATGAAGGCTATGTTAACCAGTTTGGTGAAAATATTTCAAATTGTATATAAAACCAGCACACTATACCTCATGACTGCACTAATGTACACAGCTATGATTGAAAAAAAAACAAACAAACTAGAAGGCAGGGATGCTGTGGCACTTTTTCATTTCATAAACATCTGTGTCTGAGATCCAGGGAAGGGGAGTGTCCTTTTGGGGGTCACGGTTGTATAGCTGGTCTCTAAAGAGCCTGGACTTAGTTGATACATTCTTGAGGTTGATTTGCATATAATTATATTGTCCTAATCTTTAAAAATATGTATTTGATTTAGGAATAGAATATTAATAATACAGAGTGAACATAAAGTTCATGTGCAATTTAAAATAGTTTAACATAGTAAATTGCACATAAACTTTATGGATACCCTGTATTTATCCTAATATTGCTTTACATTTTTGTTTTTCAGGGAACCAATCCTGTGTAGAGGGCCTGTGCATGTATAGGAATTTGCTAGGGCTGGAACCTCCACCTGGTGTTATTGGGGTCTTGATTGAAAACCTCAGTGCTAGGACTTCTGGCCCAGTGTTGGAAAATAAATTCAGCAGCTTTGACTAGCAACCCCAAGAGGCCACTCATTCCAAAGATGGCTTGTTGCATTCAGGAGACTCCTGAACCAAAGGAAGACAGGTCCCCTCTGATGATCGCTGCCCATTTGAACTGAGCTGAGCTTCTCAGGGAATGCAAAGGTGTTGCCAAAGACAGAGAGGTGGGAGCAGTGGGAACCACCTTTCTGAAGACTGAGCCTTCTGAATGCCACCTCTGGTCTCAGCAGACTGCTTGCTACGTACTACTTTGGTGAGTTTACTGGCAATCTTCGTCTGAGTTCTTTGGTGGTTTTATTGCTTAAGTCGATTTCATCTAAGTTCCTATTTCCATTGTACTTTCCTGCCTTGTTCCTGGTCAGGTTCCTGGGTTTGTGCCTCAGTCAAGACTGTGCATTTCATGTCCTGACTTAGTGTAGGGTGCCCTGGTGTGAAGATTTTCACTGGTATCCTGCCTACTCCTCTGTGGCCTCCCTGGTAGCTCCTCTCTCTCTGCTGGTTCTGATTCCTTGTCTCTAGTCTGGTCACCATGAATCTTTTTCTAATACTTTTCTGGATAAAGGGGAAAGGTGACTTTCCTGCCCCATCGTTTTCCCATCTCAGATGCTGATCTGGAGGTCAGAAGGTTAGAGTCAGGAACACTTTGGCACTTTACCTTGAATAAAGTTAATGAGTGTTCTTATTTGAGTATGTTCTTACACAGTTTTCTCCAAACACTTTTTCTATTCATTGCTCTATTTGTTCCTTTTGATGTGGAGTAAAGAAATGACTAGCTCACAAATCAAGGCAAGAGCTGAAACAGAAATAATCCAGGTCTTTGTGCTCGCTGAGTTTAGAGGTTTTCCATACCATGTATCTGCAAACTTGTTACTTATACTGCTTTCCTGGTTTCAGTTAATATCGTCTCAACCTACCCCATTCCCCAACTTAGAAACCTGTGACTCATGGCATCCTTTGTCTCTGCCTACTCACATCTATCAGTCATCCAGTCTTGCAGATTTCATTCTCTAGGTATTTTTCCAGCCCACTCTCTCTCTGCCTCTGTGAGAAGTAGTATGGGTATAATTTTGATCTTTCTCATATTTCCTGGACAATAAAAATTGCCTCCCAACAGGGTCTTCCCCTACCCCGCCTACTAAGCAACTTTAATGCAAGTATTCGCAACACTGCTTCCAGGGTGGCCGAGATTGTTTTCTAAAACATATTTCAAACTTTCACCCACCTCCTTGAAGCCATTACAGACAACAGAATAATGTCTAACTCTTCGGCAGGACTCTCTCCAACATCACTAAGCACACATTCATCACACACACAGCCTAGTGTCTATCAAAGGATTCTTTTTTCATACTTTTTAGGCTTTTCTGAAAAGCTAGCCTTTTCAGCAAAATTAAGCTTTGTGGTAAAGCTTGTCTCACAACTAAAAGACCATTCATTTGCAAAGGACTCTTCCTTAGACTATAAGATGAAACTCAATTCCCTTCTGTGCACCTGTCCTTAGTCTATCTCCTAGACGTTGGTGACTTTCCCCTAGATCCCAACAGTCTGCTGTCCACTCTGTCCCTTTTTGGGTCATCACTTGGTGCTGCATATACTTCCTGCTGTGCTTACCTGACTCACAATGGGTGAGGTGAAGCTCGTTCTTACTCTTGTAAGTTTTTACTCCACTTTTCACTTTTCTTGCTATCACTACAGACTTTAGAAGTGCTTCCCTCATGTCTAACAAATGTTTCATGGGCATTCAATGTTAATTTTCTTGTCTTTTCACAACAAATCAAGTGACTCTGCTTTATTTAGTGATTACTATGTTTTAGTCATTTAGTAATTTGGTGGTCACTGTGCTCTGTGTACCTCACTGACACTTGGGATTATTATCTTCATATTCTCTATAAAGAGACTGAGGTTTCTTCTCTGTTTGGCTTTTCATCCAAGATGTTGCAAAGTGATTCATCAGTCAATCTTAACCAGTTAATCTGCTATAAATTGTTTTTTATTTTATTGGGTGATTGTTCTGCTCTTCTCAGGCATGATATATGCTATTCATTAAGGACTTTCCAAGGTTTTTCTTCACATTAATGATCAGAAGGGGGTGAGTGCTGGAGTCTAATTGTACTGACTTCAGAGAATCAGTTGTTAAATTTCCATAAATTTTATTAGCTGGTTGCCAAAAATAGCCTTTATTAAAAATTAAATTATGTAAACTTTAAAAACAAATTATATTTTAAAAGGTAGTAAATGCTCAAAACTCATCCCTTCCTAAGTACTTTACAGCATTTTACTATTATCTACACTTTGAAGTTATACATTTATTGTATCCATCCTGATATAGATACTATATAATCATGTTCTGGGCATCTCTTTGAAAGTCCATGTTAGTAGCTAAAACCTGACTCTGATGAGAGTGTTTATACCACAGGAATTGGCAAACACTATCAATCAGAACTTTTACCCCTGCCCTGTTCTCATGGTTAAACATTCAGCAGAACAGTATTGGGAAGGGGGTCCAGTCAGAGATGGGATTCTGCCACTATACACCAGCATGGCTGTAATGATTGTTAAATTATAGTGATAACTCTATACTTGCTGGAACAAAACAAACAAAACACAAAAACAAACCACAGAAAACAAAACCCTGCTATTCCAAGGTCTTTAAGGACCCCTCAGCTTCCTAGACCATCTAATTCCTTCGTTGGGATTCCTGGGACCATGGTCTTGCAATTCATTTATAAATGGCCAGTGTAAGAGGTGTCTTCCCAGACCCTTATCCTGCACTATCCCTTTGGCTCTTCACAGTGAAGGAACAGAGGGAAGATGATTTTTGATTGGGAGTATCTCTTGTTGGTTGTCCAGTTATACCAAGTAGGCAATCACCTATTTGACTAACATACACCAGCAGTCTGAAACCACCAGTCTTCCATCCGCCTCGGATAGGAAAGTTTCCCAGCGTCACGAAACAGTGTATTTTGTGTGTTACATGCCCCAGTGGGTGGCCCTTTTTATCCACCATGGTGATTCTCCACTTTGATTGCATATTTGAATCTACTGAGGAGCTTTTAGAAAAAAATAACAATGCCCAGACCCCAGTTAAACCTGAATTTACTGGGGATGGAGTTCTCTGACATAATTACTTTTAAAAAACTTTCGAGGTGATTCCAAAAAGCAGCTACTGATCTAACATGAAAGATGAGTCCAGACATTAGAAGTCCACACCTCCCTGTTGAAACTAGAGTTCTACCATTCACTGGCTGTGTGACACTGGGCAAGTCAAACACTCTTGAGTCTTGGGGTCCATATTTGTATGATGGGAATAATAATAACCTGCTCCACAGAATGCTGTAGAAATTATGTTAAAGTATAAAGGAGAGCAGTTTCTCAGCAGTAAAGTACTAAACAACACAAGTGATTTTGACCACCCCCACATCCCTGCTTTGTCTAACAAATAGGCTTGCAGCCAATTTGTATATGTCAGTGTTAGAGTGCTTTCTTAACTCTAGCCCCAAATCTTCTGCCTGTGTCTGGGGAGATGGATAATATTAATACTTTCAAGCACACCTGGTATAATTAGAGGATCTGGTTTGAATGTGTACCACCTTCCAAAAACATTTTTGAAATCTAGCTAAGATTCTGGTCTTAGCTAGAAGGGCAGTGAGCTCCAGAGGTTAATTACAATCGGATGTTCCTATTCCATTTCTAACATCCTGCTGTTACATGTCACCCAGTGTCACCTTGATCTCTTTTATTGAGCTAGAAAGCCAATCATCCCTATGACCTTTGTTCTCTTCCCTTTGAGAAGCAAATACACATTAGCTTCCAGGATGAGACAACTAGGAAATTGTGAACACTAAGTTCCAAGTCTTTTGTTTGGAACAGGATCCTGGCTAGATGCTTACATGTATTAGAGTAACAGATGAAAGGGTTGTGATTTAACTTCAAGACCAGACTGGATCCTGAGGTCTTTTTTCAGCTACAAAAGCTTTAGGAGGGTAAAAGAAAGGCCCGACTCAGTAACCATGAATATGGCAGCTGATGTTCAAGGACAAGCTGGTATATGCTGGAGCACCAGATGTCCTGACAGAAAAGAGTGGATGTCAGATCTGGGAAGAGCTGTGGCAGGAGAGAGCCAACTGACAAGATTATTTTCTTCTAATTAATTCTGATTTCGTTATTAATAGAAGCTTTATAGTAAAGAAAATCATCAGCACAGGAAGGATAATACATCTACAATACACATGCTTATATATCACTTTAAATTTTGGAGTATATTCTTTGGGTATTTTCTTTTTCTGAAAAAAATCCATTTGTGACATGATTTTCATGATTTTTTTCAACTATCAGAATGTTATGGATGCTTTTATATTATAAGAACAAGCATATTACTATCTCTGTCTTCTTTTTCCTCTCTCTACTTACAAACACACAGAATGATATGTGCTAATATCGTTTGCTTTGATAGGTGCTAATTTTTAATGAGAGCAATTTTGTATTATCACAGAATTCCTGGGCTGGCAGGTGCAGCCACAGTTCATCTGAAAGCTCTTCTATGTCAGGCAGGTTTTAAGTGTGTATCCATAATAATCCCAAAAAACATACATTGTGGGTGATACATATCTGTGTCACCCTCTGCTTCTCATCTCAGAAAATCAAACTAGGTTAAAAATATCTTTACTGCTATAAAGCAGACCCCCTGGAAGCTCTGCCTTCCCTGTGTGGTCTAGCCAGCCGTGATAGGAGCTCCTGAACAGGCTCCTGGGAGAAGACGGTTGGGGGCCTGTGGCCAGAGCCCCCAGTGTCCGTCCATGAGCAGATGTAGTCAGCAGGCCGGAGAAAGGTCCACTGTTCTTGTAGCTACTTTTAGCAGCTACAGTAAAGGGCCTATGTGCACAGCCAGGCCTGGGCAGAAATTGAGTGACCCTGCTGTTTAGGTTAAGTTAGCTTATCAACTATGCCAGCTTCTGCCTTTCCAAAGGGGACCAAGGACTCAAGTTGTTAGGTACCAAAAGTAGCACAGGCTCAAGTGTATCAGCCAGCTCCACTGTCCATTGTGGCCTCCCATCCTCAGTAACTACACCCTCTGTGGGAAGCCCAGGGGCACCGTGTGTTCCTATGGCAGGTCCACTCCCAACTCCACTCATGGCACACACACTGTGATGAGGTATCCCCAAGGCCAGGGGGCACTTCTTAGGATGGTTGAGGGTTATAGGTCTTGTTTCAGCTTGATGCCTCATCCACATGTGGTTCTTACTGCCCTGTGGGTATGCATTTCATCACCTGTTATAAGAGATTTACAGAATGCTTATTAAGAACTTCATGAAATAGAACTAGAGGACATGGCCTTTACCCTGAGGAACCTTTCCTTCTGGAGGCATGAAACAGACAACCTAAAACATGTCAGAGTTGCTGAGGATGATTGATGATGAATTTACACAGGGTGGACAAAATTTGTCAGAACAGAGGAGAATTGATAAAAGCAGAGGGGTCTGAAGAGCTTCCTCCCAGAAGTGAAGCTGGGGATGAAAAGGATGTGGGTGGCCTGGCGTAGGGAAGGGAGAGATCTTCTTCTCAAATAAAACTGGACAATGAATATGCTAGAGACAAAAGACATAAGAAATGGGAGGAGCCCACGGCAGAAAGGTATGTTGGCTACTATCTACCTAGGGTATGGGTGGAATTTAAATTCTCAAGGAGGGGGGAAGATACTTAAGGGAGGGGGGTTCTTGGTACTTTTAAAAGCGTCTAAAGCTGAACATTCCATGTTGCCCTTGGGTATCATTACATTATCAAATGCTACTTCAACTTTAAATGGTTCTCTTTTGCATGGCTTAACCTTATTTCTCCTCAAGTCCTTTTTCATGGTAGGTTGGTAACTTCAGTTCATTGGTAGAACTGGTGAAAAGTTAGGAGTCCTTGTGGAACTATTTGGTATAGTTTGGGATAGTTCTTTATGTGAGGTGATACAGATACTGATGGTTTTTTTTTTTTTTGCAGTTTTTGGCCAGGGCTGGGTTTGAACCTGCCACCTCTGGCATATGGGGCTGGTGCCCTACTCCTTTGAGCCACAGGCACTGCCCAGATACTGATGTTTTATTTCATTTTCAGGAACAGCCCTACATTGCATAGAGTAAGCCCATTTGCCCTCCTGTGGCCATCTGTGTGCTTTTTAAAGATGACTGGTCATGGATTGAATTGGCTATTCAAGATGTTCACTTTGATCCTCAGCCACACCAGTTCAATGAATTAGCCTAGACAGACAGTGATAACCTTGACAGTGTTAGTGATGTAGTCCTAATGCAAAATTGATCATTTCCTACTCTCCCTTCTCAAACCTCTGCTATAGAACCATTGAGAGATAAATAAATCCTAGTGATATCTATGTGATGAATCTTCTGGCTTTACTGCTGGTACTTACAATTCAAGACTTGAGTCTTTCTTGGTATTCAAATTATAGGGCCCATTCTAAATCTCTAGGGCCTGAAGTGGTCTAGAATAGAGTTAGAGAATATCTAGTTAATCTTTTTCATACATTTAGGGAAACTGAAGACCCAAAAGGGAAAGTGACTGTGTATGTTTAATTAAGGAATGGCAGAGTTGGTCTAAGTCCCAACTGCCTGTTTCTCCTCTGCTGTGCTATTTCTGCCTTCTGCTCAGCCCCCATCTGGCTGCCCACTTCTCCCATTACCACTGATCATATTTAAGTGTGTAAAATAAAAACATTTAAATTAAGATATTAAATCTCCATTGATTTCCCTATAATAACATAACTATGGTTAATATTTTGATTTATTTCTGTTTAAATTTTTTCTTTGTGCTTATGGCTAGTGGGTACATAGTGTATATCTTTTATTTAAACAGAATCGCAGTTATATTTGTTCTGTAACCTATTTTTTTTTTGCCTACATTTATCATGAGCATCTTTTAACATCACCAAATATAGATTAGCATCTGCATTTTTAAAGACTGTGTCACATTCCATCTCAGGGATGAACCATAATATCCAACAAATACAGTATCTTACTGCTATACTTTTAAATTATTTCTAGTTGCAGAACATAACCATTTATTTCCTTAGGACAAATTCCAACAAGTGTAATTGTGAGGTCAAAGAATATGTGCATTTTTGAGACTTTGGATACGTATGACTAAAATGCTATCTGGGAAGGTTGGATAATTCAGTGTCACTAGGAGAATAGAAGAATATTCTTTCCTCACACCCTCACATGTAGCAGATGCTAACATTTTTATTCATCTTTTATAATCTAATAGGTAAGCCATTGTATGCTCTTTTTGCTTTAATTTGCATTCTTTGATAGTTGTCAAGGTTAATTTTTTTTTTTCTTTACAAGTTCATTGGCCATTTGTAAAATAGAAATATTTTCCTGAAACTCATAGGCTTAGATTTTCTGCAACATGTTGACCTTCATGGATCTAATTAAAAGGGTATTGAAAGGATGAACTAACTGGTTTATTAGACCCAGTACACATGAGCTAGAGATTTTGTATTGCATTGCCCTTTAAGCTTCTTTGGGACTAAAAACTAAGTGGAAATAAATGAACCCTTGTGGATAGCAAGGTGCCTTTGTATTCCTAAAGCTGCTCTGGCATTGGCTTATGCACAGAAGTTAATGGTGTGCTAGATTGATACTTTCTTGTTTTGTTATGTTTTGTTTTGTTTCATTGTTTCCTGGACATTAACAACTCTGCCTTAAAACTTGGCCCAATCCTATAGAAGCTGCTCTGTTATGGTTTCTTCCTGTGAACACAACACCTGTTTGGGTCGGTGACTCTCCAGTTATCCCAAGTTCACAGTCAAGTGAATGCTACCCTCTTTTCCAACTGTAGTCAATTGCAGCTAATCAACATTTCCCTAAATACTCTAAATTATGTGCATGCAAAATAACAGACACTCATTTTTGTCTAAGTAGATTTTTCTTACTTAGCCTGGATATCATTCTCTATCAAATAGTCACTATGGAGATTGTATATATTAAATATACATGTGTCTCTATTTATGCCTGCATGCTGCTTCTAGTGATACAAACGGAAGCACTGATAACATTTTGTTGGAACATGATTTTCTTTTGCTTCAGGGAATCTGATGTTATTAACCTTAAACACACACAATAAAATTTATTGTAAAAAATAACATTTTAAAAAAGAAAGAAATGAGGACACACTTCTGCGGAGTTTCCAGCACCCAGTAGAGGGGGTTCTCTCTTCTCCTACTCTATTTGAGTATAGTTCTAGGATTTTATTTTATGGAGATCTATCTTCCTCATTAAATTATGGGCATCCTGGGAACAAGGAAAGTATTTTATTTCTTTTTCAGCACTTGGTACTTAGTAGCTGATCAAAAAATATTGCTTGAGGAATTCAATTGGAATCTCAATGGGAGTTTTGAAAGAGAAAGGGGCAGGTCTTCAAAGGGAGACCTTTTGGATGCCGATGAGGAACTAGAGGGAAATCCAAAGCAGCCTGAAAAATGAGGACCCTTGGACAGAGAGAGACACAGTGAAACTCTCTACTCTTCAATTTTGTGTTAAGATCGTCCTATGAGCTTCCTAAACTCTTGGATTCCACATATTAGTAAAATGTCAAAAACTGTTACTTAAGCAAACAGCATAAAGCAACAAATTTCACTGTCATTTCTTACATTTGAGAAATTCATTGTACCCCTAAAAGAGATATAGGACAGCTTTTAACAAATGAATGCATTTAGCTCATGAGGAATGCTTTCCGTTCTCTTTATTGCTCTGTCTTCCTGGTGGACTTTACACAGTAGCACCAACATATTGGTATTTAAAAACCACTCTTGGGACCCAGTAATTTGGAATGAGTGAGGACACACTAGTTTGAATGCTTAGGGGTCTGCTCTGACAGATGGACCATGAACCCTCCTTCTGGGCATGGGTGTAAATGCCAAGGAGACAATGAGTGTCGCAGGTAAGGATCATGCTCCCTTAATTATTTATGAAATAAGAAAGAGGTGTGGTGTGGCAGTTCTATTGTTCTTATTAAAAGGGATTATTTGGGCTTGAAGAAACCAAATAATTTCCTCTAAGCTACACATTGATTTTATAATTTTGACTTTAATTGGACAAGATCCTGGGAATCTACTGCAGTGGTGACATTAGCCATTGCTGGCCATGTCAGGAGTTAAACACAAACTAAAAAGAGGCTGTGGCTTCCACAGTCCTCTTATCTGGAGGAAGCAGCTCATTCTATTAAAGACATTGAATTTGTGTCATGTGAAAACATTGTTCCCAGTCATTTGGGGTGGCTTTCTTCTCTCCCAATATGCCTTACCTAGGAGTCCTTAGACTCTATGGAGGAATCTTGACAAGACAGAAAAATATAGTTAAGGAGAGAAAGATGCCCTGGTTTTGCCATGAAAAGGGCTCTGCACAAAGTATTCCTGATATCTCTTTATTCTTCCTTGTCTTATTAACAGCTCAGTTCCCCCCAGAGCCAGAACATGATTTGAAGATTCAAGCGCAAAGGGTTTAATAGGAACTACAAAAAACACATGTAGTGTGTGCAGGGCAAGGAGTGAGAGAGCAGAGAAGGCAGCCAGTAACCAGTGCACTAAGCCACCTGCCACACTTACACATTGGCCTTTAATCCCATGAGGGAAAGTTAGAAAGAGCCTCAGAGTTATTTAGGTCAAGGCAAGATAAATGGGAGATAGACCTCAATAGTTATCACAGGTTAAGGGCTGCCTATTAGAGGATGTTAATTTCCAGATAATTCTTGTCCATGTTGCTTACAAGCAAATGGATTTTGGCAGCAATAGTTTGCAGGTGCTGACAATGAAAGTTAGACAAATATGCCTCAACAAGGTGAGGACTCCAGAGGATGTGGATGGACTTTCTTCCATGGATTGGTTACACTTTCATATTTCAATGTGAAATTGAAATGCTATCAAAAGGTAAGGCACAGATATCCAAATACAAAAGAATGAAATTAGCCAAGTCAATGTACAAAAATTAATTCAAAATAGATTGAAGACCTAAATGTAAGACCTAAAACTGTAAAACTGTTAGAAGCTTCATGGCATTGAATTTGGCTGTGGTTTCCTAGATATGAGACAACAGCCAGGTACAACAAAAATGGGTACATTTGACTTCAAGAAAATTAAAAAAAAATGTGCACCAAAAGAAAATGTTAACAGATTTAAAATCCACCGAATATGAGAAGATATTGACAAATTATGTATCTGATAAGGAGTTAATAAGATAGGGATCTACTAAACACAATGACAAAAACATGTATACATTTATGATTTAATAATAATAAAAAAAACCCTACAGCCTGATTCAAATGGGCAAAGGTCTTGGATAGACATTTCTTCAAGGAAGATATACAAATGGCCAACGAGCATGAGAAAAAAATGCTTGATAATACTAATCATTAGGCAAATGCAAACCAAAGATACTGTTATATACTACTTCACACACATTAGAGTAGCTGCTATAGGAAAACCAGAAAATAACAAATATTGGTGAAGATGTGAAGGAACTGGAACCCTTGTGCACTGTTGATGGCAATGTATCAAAAAATGATATAGATGCTATGAAAAATAGTATGGCAATTAAAAAAAATTCAAAATAGAATTACCATATGATCCCAACAGGGTCCTGATGACATATTTGTACATTCATGGTCAAAGCAGTAGTTTTCAATAGCTAAAACAAGTGTCCACAAAGAGAGGACTGGATAAGCAGAATGTGGTATACGCATATAATGGAATATTATCAAGTCTTAGAGGGGAAGAAAATTCTGACATATGCTAAAACACAAAGGACATAGTGAGTGAAATGAATCAGCCACACACACAAAAATGCTGTGTGATTCCATTTCTATGAGTTACTGAGAGTTATCAAACTCATACAGACAGAAGGCACAGTGGCTATTGCCAGGGGCTGAGAAGGGAGGGGAAGGGGGAGTTATTGTTTATGGAAATAATAGAGTTTCTGTTTATCAAGATGAAAAAGAGGTAGATGGTGGTGAGATGCTTATATAATATTGTGAATATACTTAATGCCACTGAACTATAAATGTTAAGATGGCAATATTTTACCACAATAAAATTTTTTAAAAAGAGATAATGTGCTATACGATGAGGAAAAAGTCAGACACAAAGGATCTTCAAGTGTGAGTGAATCGTACACAAATCAGACCATGACCTTTGTATAGGCAGACAGATGAAGAACAGAGAGGAATAGGGAATGAAGAAAAAGTACCCTGGCTAATTATATCCATTTCCACTTGTTGCATGTATTTCGTTCTAAGGATTGAGTGTTTCTGTTAGAGAATTTGCAATATTTCTTTTAATGTTCTAGGGTAAGATAAATGTCAAGTTTGGGAGTTTTTATTTTTGTTTTCTATGTAATGCTTGAAATAATCACCTCTTACCTGCTTCTAAATCCTTGTTTCTGAAAATGATGTTTACTGGCACAAAATATTCAACATAAAATTTTTTTTATAGTAGATAACAAAATGCAATGAACTGATTATAGAAATTTAACCACCACTATATCCCACAGATATTTATTCGACATCAGTTGTATCAAACACTGTGGTAGGCATTGGGAGCGAGGAACAGTAAGTTCTTGTTAAGAACTCACCCAGTAATCATCTGGAATCTGGTTCTGGTACAGCAAAGGAATGGAGACTAAAACTATAGGCTCTATGGGTTCATTCTGCATGAGAATGCATTTCCTGGGTATGAGGAGCAGTGATGACCACACTTGCCATTTTCTGCAGGATTCTACCCTCCACACAGTGTTCTCAGTTGAAAAGAACTTTTTTAGTCTACCCATTGGTTGTACACTGGTCTACACAAGACTCCAGAAGGATGGGAATATTGATTTGCTGCATTGTGCTAGGTGCTTTCACATACATACGTGTTGTTGTGGACTGCAAACTTGTGTCTGCACCAAATGCACATGTTGGAGTCCTAACCCCCAATGTGATGGCATTTGGACATGAGGCCTTTGGGAACTAATGAAGTTTGGGTGAGATCATGAGGGATTAGTACCCTGAAAAGGAGAAGAAAAGAGCCCAGGGCTTGCTCACTCTCAATCTCACTCTCTCTGCCATGTGAAAACAAAGTGAGAAGGCAAGTCAAGAAGAGAGTCCTCAGCAGGAATGGAATCTGCTGGGACCTTGATCTTGGACTTTCAAGTCCCAGAACTATGAGAAATAAGTGCCTATTGCTTAAGTCATCTGGTCTCTGCTATTTTATTTTAACCTGAGCTAAGACATGTGTTTTTACATAAAACCTCATGTATTTGTGAGTAGATATTGTCATCTTACAAATGAAGAAACTAAGACCTAGGAATGTTAAGTTAGTAGACTATGGTCAAAGGGCAGATTCTAAATCTGAGCATCAAATACAGGTAGGTATCCAATGTTAAGTCTTGGGCTCTCTTTGCCGTGACATAAATCTAAATGCTTTAACTGGGTGAATATTACCATTTTGTTTCTTTCATTTTGTTAATAGACATATAACCTAGAGGGAGTAATTTTTTAATTTGTCATTCAGTTTACCAATTTATAAATGGAAATAATAGTACTGGGAATTTATATTCCACATATGTGAAGGGGGCTTTCTTCTTCCTTGCTTATTCTTTCTCTTGAAGTATAACATAAGTCATGCTAAGTTAAAGAAACAAGTGAACACTCCTCCACCCTCAAGCTGACATTCTTTAATGCTGGTGTGGTGTAAGAAATGCCCATGAGATTATTATTATTATTATTATGTGAAAAGCCTAATTGTTTGTAGTTTCCATACCCTGTGCACAGGGTGAGTGCTGGGAATGTCCCTTCCTCTTTCAGTCAATGCTCAAGGTCCAACAGTTGCTGAAATATCTCTGGTAGTAAAAGAGAAGAAGAGATCCTGGGAATTTGAAATAAAGGAGACAAAAATATCCAGATGCTGTAGGGGAGGGAGAAAAGAAATATATAGTCCCAAAAGAAGAGTTTTCTCACTGTGATGTGGTGTCCAAGGAGCCTTCAACAGGAATGAAAGTATGAGAGGCCTAACTAAGGAGCAGAACCAGGAGCTCTGGACCACATCCGACTGTCCCCAACTCTGAAACAAATTCCAGACTTGGTGAGCACCTGCCATGTTAACAGTGATACCACTGGGACATGTCTTTCCTGTCCCCTGTCTTCCATGAAAGAGCTATGACACTGGAATCATACCTTGTTCTTTTTTTTTTTTTTTGACAGAGAGAAGCTTAATTCAAAATGTAATAAAAAATGCTTGAGTCCTAGTTTGCCAAGTTTGCCAGGGTTTCAGATGATTTTGCCTTTACCCATAGGCCCCTGACTCCTTCTTCTTCTTCTTGGTCAGATTTATTGATGTATGACTTATATACAATAAAATTAACCCTATTTATCACACGGTTTTATGAGTTTTGATGAATATATACCATCATGCCTATGTGTATACCCACAACTATAATCAAGTAATTCTTTCCCCCAGCTCTTAGCCTACAGCAGCCAGTGAACTGCTTTCTGTCCCTATAGCATTACCTTCTCCAGAATTTCATAAAATGGAATAATACAGATGTAGTATGAAAGACCAGAACATGCTATTTCTAAATATAAAGGATTGTTGAGCTGAAGACAATTCAGAAGAATCCAATGCAGGAAAGCTCACTGCCCTTCCTCTATTTGCGTAATAAAAGACACAGATTTATAAAGACAAGAGGCATCCTGCCCTTCTCTTTTATGGAGAACAAAGGTTAACCACCAAAGACATCTTTGGGCCCTTATCAGCCTAGAGATGGTACCAGAGGGATGTACCTTAACAAGCTTTACTAACTGGCTTTTGATGGCCAGTTTTTGCTTTCTAAGATTTGCCACCTCCAGAGACTCAAAGTCCTTTTCTTTTGTCTTGTCACTTCTCTAAAAATTTACTGTTCTTTGTTGAAAGTGCTATATAATCTGGAATTTAAAGCCACCTCTTGGAGAACATTCATTTCCTATGTTTTCCCATGTACATATGAAATATACACATTCATACACTTTCGTTTGTTTTTCTCTTATTTATGTGTCTTTTGTGACCAGGGTCCATTTTGACTAAGAACCTATTGAAAAATAATTATTATTCTTCCCCTGTGGTAGCCATTTGGGTTTAGCTTATTTCAATCAATATAATGCATGTGAAATATATCTATGTTGTGGCCACTGTCAAAAGTTAGTTCCTTTTTGTTGCTGAGCAGTATTGCATTGTGTGAATATACTGCAGTTTGTCTGGTTAGGGGTCTCCTTTTAAAAATGAAATAAAATGGATGAAAGCTTTGGAACTAGTAAGACTATACAAACTAAGGTGGATGGCTTGTTTGCATAATTTTTGGTGGGGGGTGCTATAGTATAAACTTTGAAAAGCTTTGCCTTTCTCGAAAAGACTTTTTCTATGGGGCACTTAGGAAAAGAAGAAGCTGAGGCTGTTATAGGAGAATATGACTACAGTTTGTCCTGAAACCTTCAAGGCAATAGTCTGGAAGGGACTGCATGTTGTTGACAGTTACCTTATTCTTAGCTCTCAAATGTCTTGGATCTCCCTATTGTCCAGTTGACTCAAGTGCTCGCGTCTTCTCCACATTTACCCTTAGCCCAGGGCCTAGGGATTTGGCTTCTTTAAGTTACCCGCCTCAGGTGATCACTTGTGGTTCTGCTCCTTAAACCTGACCTCCCCATCTGGTCTAACAGCTATCATAGACACTTTGAATTTGGTTTGCTTTCTTCCAATATTTCAGACTCTCCATAGCCAGGTTGTATAAATCTTTTATTTCCAGGTCCACTGTTGCTGATCAGCTCTGTCCACTTTGATAACTGGGCTAGAACAAAATGCTCTCAGCACTTATTTGTTAAACAAATATTCATCAGTAAAAGCTATGGGCCAAGTACCATAGCAGCTTCTGGAGTCAAAGCAGTGAAACAGCACAGACATGGTTAAGTTTATAACTAGAAGGGGTGCAAGGGGAGGATATGAGGAAAGAAGCAGGCAGTGAGAACAGTACAATCAGGGCTATATTAGGAGTTAGTGTGCAATTAAAACAGACAACAGGAGTCTCTTCTTTGGCCTTAAAGGGATGGTAAGGGAAGGCTTTCTAAGTGAAAGCAACACTGAAGCTAAAAGCTAAAGTAAAAGTCACATGAACAGGGATTTGCCGGGTGGAAAGATTGGAAAGAGAGAAGAATAATCTGTGAAAGAGAAAAGTTAACCAAGGCCCTGGAGGGAGAGCACACGTGGTGAGTTCTGAGAGCTGAATGGTGGGAGATGACACTAGACAGGGGACAAATCATCATGTATCTTATGAGTTATTATCCTTGTCCATTAGGCTACAATAACAACATACCTTAGACTGGGTAACTTATAAGCAACAGAAGTTTATTGCTTACGGTTCTGGAGCCTGGAAAGTCCAACATAAATGTGTGGGGAGACACGGCATCTGGTGAGGACTTGTTCTCTGCTTCATGAACGTCACCTTCTAGCTGTATCCTCACATGGCAGAAAGGGCAGGGCAGTGCTCTTCAACCTCTTTTATGAGGACACTAATCTCATTCATGAGGACAGAGCCCTCATGCCTTACCACTTCCCCCAAAGCGCCATCTCTTAATATTATCACAGATTATAATAATGATGTAATGACTTTGTCCTCTGTTCCAAGATTACCAGAATGTATTGAATTGTTTTGGGGAGATGATGGAGGAGCAACTCTGGCTACTACGTAGAGATTGGGGTGACATAAGGGAAGTGTGGAGATGGAAGACTTTGTTGGCTTGCAGTGTTTTGTTTTTGCTTTCCAATTAGATAATGGTGGTCTGGAATAGGGTGAGCAGAATGGGAATAGTGTGATGTGTGAGTTCAAGATATATCTAGAAGAGAGAGAGAATTATGATCAGCATATTTGCCTGGCTACAGGAATGAATTGGTACTTGGTAAATATTTTTAGTGCCTCAAGACACTTCACATATTTCATTCTCCATGTCTCAGATCAATTCATCCATGTACACTATAAACCCACATATATCCCCAAATATGTAGAAAGAAAACTACAAGACTTTCTCAACTATTCCTGACCACATTTTCTTTCTTTCAACTTCCTTATTGTCTCTACAACATTTTTGGCTCTTGTGTATTGTCAGCTATTTCACATATGTACATCTTGCCTCTCAAATGGATTGTGAGTTTGCTGTTGACAAGAAGCAGATTGTTGGTTATTTTGGGTTCCACACAATGACTTTCTCAGGGTGGAACAATAAAGTTTTTGTTGAATACCTGATTGATATTTATCCTACAAAGCTTAACTTTTTTGGCATTTCAAGCCCAAAGTATTAAAGGGAGTCAATTACTTGTCCACGGTGACAAGTATCCCAAACCAGCCAAAAGCAATCTTCTTTCCTTGAGCTATGAATTCATAGAACTGGACACAGAGATACACAGTAAAGTTTCTATGAAGGGGAGACTAATGCCCTTTGGGTAAAAGGAGAGTTCATTTCATGTGTTTGTGCCTTTTAACCTCTTAGTTGCATGTTTTTAATGGCTTCTTTAGTGTGTGGATATTTGAACATTAACATAATTATCTATCTTAACATATTGTATTTGCCACCTGCTGGGGATGAGACATTGAAACTATCACTAGTGCTCATTAACAATAACACTAGTCCCTCATTAACAGTGTTGACCCAATTACATGTTGTGTATCCCAGAGACAAATAACTGTAATTGCAACTCAAAAGTGATTTCATAAACACAAAGATTCTTTTTTTGAAATGCAAATTGAAATGCATTATTTGAATCTTCCATATAAATACAGGTTTAAATGAAACAAAATCGTTCAACCACATAAAATAAAAATTCAATCTAAAGAGAGGCCATTTGGAATCAATTGGAACAGAGCACATTCTTCTTTTGAAGGATCAAAACACTTTCATTGCTGGGTGTAGAAATGAAACAAGTTCCCAACAATGAAAGCCAGACATCTGGTAAGTGACATCTACCCCGGCTATCAGCAGGTAGTGATTTTCTTTTGGAACCATTCAGAGTATTGTCTGTTGCCTGGACAATGGAAGTCTGATGAAGCATTGATATTATCTGCCTCAAGATTTTAAAGCTTCATTGAAAAGGTGGAAAGCCAGGGAGCTCTGTGTGTAAAAACATTCATTATATGTTTATATAATGTAGACATAAATAACTTTGCCTCCTCTACCAATCAAGTGGAAGAGATCTATTTAAACAGTAGCAACTATAGTGTGATATATTTCTTTTACCAAGACAATTACTATGATAGCAATTAGGCAGAGATAGCCCGAGGAAACTAGGAAGGGACAGCTCCAAGGAAGAAAGTCTGTGCTAAAGTCAAGATGTTAAAAGCAGAGACATTTCTTCAATACCAGCAGACTTTTTTTTTTTCTACTGATGGAAAAATACCAACAGGGGACCAGAGCCCAGGGAAGGAGAAAGAAGAAAAACAGAGAGGAAGATGAAACTTTAAAATTTATTGCCCACAGTAGCAGCTTCCAAGATTTCTTAGAAAGTCTCAGTTCAACAAAGGTTCAGTGAATTCCTGGTGCCTATTCTCTTTCTCTTACTTAACAAGGCAATGTGGTTGATAAAAAGCCTTATTTAACATTTGAAATGTTAAAACAACCACACACACACACACACAGAGACACACAGATACACACATGGAGTGCTGGAAACCTCCCAGGCACTGTTAGGAAGCTGGAGGAGGGATTCTAAGGATAAACCCCTACCTGTCAGGAGGGATTCTAAGGATAAACCCCTACCTGACATCTCTCTCATGCATTCATATAAAGCATAGATGAAAAGATAGCCTTGATAAATCCCATCACTGAGAAACAAAGTTCTGTGACCTTCCTCATAGGCTCAAAGAACATGAGAAATACAGTTCTGACTCTGACACTTACAAGCTGAATGATCAAGGGCAAAATATTCTCTCTCTGAGTCTCATTTTCCTTCTTTTTAAAGTACTATTTCCTGATCTATAGGCAATTGTGAGAATGAAAAGGTGCAAAGTTTATGAAAAGTGCTTTTAAGATGGCAACCCATATGATGAAAATGTTAATGCCTTCCATGGGAGAGAAGGCGAAGTGGGAATTGATTCTGGCAGGGCACACACTCCTGGGGCCCCATAAAACTTTGCAGCATGGCCAGGGTGCTTGACTGCCCAGAAAGTGCTGAGTTTGGGAGTTAATCTTATCCTATGGATCCATTGTAATTGACTTATGTCACACAGATTTTGCCATTTCTGCAGGAGCTGTTGATGGAAAGTCATTGGATATTAGGTAGTTTTGTAATATGTACAATATTCAGGAAAGGATTTTTGTGCTCAATGCTATTAAGCCCTTGGCTCTTGTTTTCTAGAATGAGCCCCGTTCAATCTTTCTTGCACATTACTGAGTTATCTTCCATGTATTTGTAGAAAATTAAGTAATTTGACTTGCCTTATGTCATAGCCCTGTGTAATTTTGTATATGTGTCACTTACTAGTTTATTTCAGGTTTACAACAAGCTCAGGCACAGAAGTACAACAGGTGGTATGTCATCCATTTCCCTGGGGAAGAAAAGGACACTTCTTTCCCTGGGGAGGAAATGGACACTTGCCAGGTGCTCATTTACATTTTGGCTATTGACAGAGCCAATGGAGAAGTTGGGGTTTTACTTTCCACTAGTCTCATGCCATTGTCTTTTCTTGTCTGAATCCAGCACAGATCTGGATATTTTCATACCTAGAATCAAGTACAGGGTCAGTTAAAAGAATCATTTCACTAACTCTTTTTGCTACACCTCACTAATACTGAATTATGTTTCTCTCCCTTTCTCTGCAGTGAGGTTTATTTTATTGTTTTCTTCCCCAGAGTTGAAATTGAATTGGCTACCTATTTTTTCTACACAATTAAAGTAAATGATAAAATGATAAGGTGAATCAAAGACAATGCTTATCTTTAAGGTCCTTCACATAGTCATCCTAAAACTATGACTATGGCAAATATTTCTTTCTTTTCTTTTGGATTAATATAAGGGTAGATCCAATTGGGTTGCATTTATTAGGTAGCATCTGAGTTATGGTTGAATCCTTCACCCAGGAGGTGTGACATACACCCCTACATTGAACCCTTGGCCGGGAGCTTGCTGAACTCCCCACTTGAATTTAATTGGATTTTTTCTTTCATGTGGGCCCATAGTTGTTCATGTGCTAGTTTCAAATTGTGTTGGGCACATAGGATGCTTGGTTTTCCATTCTTGAGATATTTTACTAAGGAGAACATTCTTTAACTCCATCCAGGTAAATAAAAAAAGATGAGTCTTCATCTTGTTATGCAGAATAGTATTCTGTGGTGTACATATACCACAGTTTATTAATCCATCCATGAGTTGACGGGCATTTGCATTGTTTCCTTATCTTTGTGTTTGTGAACTGAGTTGCTATGAACATTTAAGTGCAGATGTCTATGTGACAAAATGATTTTTTTTCATCTGAGTTGATACCTAGTAATGGCATTGTGGGGGCAAAGATTTATTTTTGTACAGGTACTACTTACTGATTTTGGTTAATTTTCTCTCTTTCTCTTTCACACACACATACCCCTCCTATATCTTTAATGGTCCACTTGCCTGTTGACTGTGAAGTGATTCACACCTTTCTTGATTTGACTATGAAGGTTTTCCTTCCAGGAGTAAGATGTTATTCTTCTAAACTTGGAAGTCTAATGCATCACAGATCTCCAGATGTGGGATAAAAGCAACTTCTTTTACTATGTTTGAGTCTTCAGGGTCAGGATATCTCGACTTTTCTTGCAATCTATTAAAAACAAAATGTGTAGCAAAGAGCCCCTTAATTCAGAAATATTCAGGTATACCTTTTCTAAATATATTGGAACAACAATTAAAAAGAAAATTTGGAACTTGTGTAGAGTGTGAATCATTGCTTTTTCTCCAGAATCAATCTCAAGATTGATCTAGAAGAAGTTGTTTCAATCCCCCTCAAATATGACTTCATAGTTTGAGATACAAAAACAAGTTTTACAGGATAAACAAGAAGGAAAACAAAATCTACATATGTTAATGTAATAAATCAATTTCTTTTGGCAGAGTTTCAATTATCTGCAGTAGAAAGAGAAACTGGCTGTATTATGTCTCTGTAAATGAAGAAATAGTAAAACAAAAAAACCACCAAAGTGAAACTTATCTTTTTACACCTGGTAATGGTGAAAATCAAGATTGTGTGTGTGTGTGAGTGTGTATGTTTGTGTGTATGTGAGAGAGACAGTGAGAGTATGGATAAATTTGGCTGTGTCAACAATCTTTATTCTATTAATAGTCCTGTTAAAAAGTGCTGTTTTGCAAGATACCATCTCATTTGATCGTCTCATTAATTCTTTGAGGAAAATTCAGTCAGCATAGTAGTATTGTGTAAATGTAATGTCTGATATTGGTTTTAATGTTTAGTGAAAGAAAAGGGAAGGGTATCTGTAAGATTTGTTTACCTACCACCCCTAACCATGGTGACAGGATGACAGTATCCTGTGCTAAGTGACCACCACTTCCTGTAGCTCTGGGTTGATATGATTCAGATATTGCTAACCAGGGGGCACGACCCACTCAGGTTTTGCCAATGAGAACCTGCCAAAGGATTTCTATTTACAGGATTATCTGAAATGTACTGACCTTTTGGGATTTCAGGCACTGAGGACTAATGTCATCTTGGTCACTACAAATTATAGGTAATATGAGACTAAAGCCATCATACAGGGCAGCAAAATAAGAGATGGAGAGAGGCAAGCTGAGTTCTGAATATGTGGCTACCCTAATAGACAATTTTTGATAATTAGAAAAAAATGTCTTCTTTGGGTGAGTGCTGAACGTGGCAAATAAAATGCAACTTTTTGAAGGGAAAAGAGTCCTGTCTTTCTGGCTAAATGCAGTTCATGCAGAATACACGATTCTGAGAGTGGAGAGGTGGCTGAGTGCAAATGTGCAGTGCACAAACTGAACAATTATATGCAGCAGCCCAATCCGCTGCCATTTCTTGGTTTCTTGGATCCAGCCAATCCTAAAGCCATCACAGTCTTGGGCCTTGCCACTGGTCAATGATTTCTCTGTCTACTCATGGGAGCTACGCAACTGTAACAATCAAATGAATCTTGTACTTAGTAAATGGAAGTGGAGTGTTGCACATGTCAGACCTCAGAATGGGAAATGGGTTGAGTCGAGATGGGGCATGGGATGGAGATTGGTCAATAGCTCTTCAGTTACAGCAGAGTAAATGGTTAAATTATAGTTCATTCAGTTTTGGGGCTCAGAGAGTAGTTTCTCTTGAGCCTTGAGTTTTAGGTAAAATTAATTTGTGTTTTTAATTTTGTTTTGCTTCCTAATGTTTTGATGCAAAGGTTATGCCTTATTTTCAAAATGAATTGGGAGGATTTTTCAACTGAAATGGAATCATTTCATACATATACAATCAAACTTACAGAGACAACTGTCTGGAACTAATCTTTATTGAAATAATTCATTGGAACAATTTATTCCTTCCATAGAACTTGCTCTACCCAGTTTGTCTCCCTATTATTAAGTAAAATTTTCCCGTCTTATATTTTTCTAAAGAATTTTCACTCTTTCTGGTGGTATCTATTTATATATTCACTTTTATCTTGATTAACCCTCTATAGACATTTTCTATTTATTGTAATTTATTTATATACATAAATTTATATTTTAAAAAAATTTCAGATTAATATGAGGGTACAAATGATTAGGTTACAATGTTTGCATTTGTTAGGTCAGGTCCCTGTTGTAGTTGTGTCCCACACCCAGGAAGTGTGCCATATGCCCTTACACTGTGCCCGTTACGTGGGCACACCCAGTCTCTGTCCTTCCTCCTGTCCCCCCCAACTTGAATCGAATCGAGATTTCTCTTGTGTGGGCATGTATTAGGTTGTCTTCTGGCATCATGTTAAGTATTGAGTTCATTAGATACTTGCTTTTCCATTCTTGTGATACTTTACTATATTTATTATAATTTTTTTAAAAATTAAGATCTTAAAATCATTTTAAGTATTTGTACTATTTACCTTTTAAAATATTTTACTGCTTTATTAACATAATTTCTTTTTTTAATCTTTCTGTAATGTAATTTTATTAAGAACTTTTCTAGTTTTTTGATTTGATTTTGTTTCCTTATAATAACAAGCATTGAAGACTGTGGATGATTGTGCTGACTGTTGATTTTGACACATCACTTAAGTTTTTGTATGTTGTATTTGCAATACTGTTACTTTTTAAGTCGTCTGCGACTGTAGTTTAGATACTCCCTTTGAAGCAGAAGGGATTGAGGAATATTCACTTGGCATATATTTAAGTATGTCTGTGTGCGTTTACTTCCAAGACAGTGAATTTGTTTTTCTTACCCTTTTATTACCTTAAAATTTAATACATTGTGCTCATGACAGGTAAGGGTCTCAATAAAAAGAAGTTGGAAAAAAGTCTGGTCACGTAATCTGAGGTGATTTTATTAGCTTCAAGATGTTTTGAGAAGACATGGACGCTTCCTTTACCTGATTTCAAGACTTATTCCAAAGAGAAGGTTTATGGATGAATTTACCCACCTAAAATTTCCATGCTTTTTCAATCTCCTCCTAATGTCCACCTTCAGCCTCCATCTTATTATCCTAAATACCTAAAATCCGCAGTAAACACCTAGAGTTACTAATAAATAAAGGCCCAGGGGAGACTTCTGAGTGTAGGTGAAATTGAGGGCTTGATTTTCTCTTTGCGATTACCCATAACACCACTAATTAGATGGAGTATTTCAATCATTTCAAACTTTTTGTGAGATTCCCCCAAATAATTAAATTCCCTTTAGTTCCTCCCTAAATGCACTGCTGAGACATAAAACTATCTTAAGTTATGGGTACTTCTATATCAAATAAAGAATTAGTTGGTTAAGAGGATTTTGTTTGGAAGCTGTCAACCTAAGTAACAGACAGAGAGAGGCTCTCTAAGAGACAGTGATATTTACTCCGGAATAGACGCTGCCACGGGTGGATGCCTGCTGCGGAAAATGACAGGGAGGTAGATGGAGATATAGTTTTCAAAAGGAAATATGGCAAGGACAACGCAATTCTTTATGAGATAATTATCCTTGTCTACAAGGATCAATTCCAAGAGTGGCTCCTGTCTGAAGGTGCATAGGCGATTGCTGGGCAGATGTCCTTACAGAAGTACTTTTTAATTGTTCATTGTAAGGTTTCTGTGGCCTTCGTGCAAAGTTGTGGCTTTTGCGGAGTCCTTTGTGAAAGCCCCTGTTATTTGCCATCTATGAGCTAGCGCTCTCCTTTCCTCTCCTCCTCTGCCTCTGTCTGTTAGGGGTTTTAAAACAAGTGCCTTCAATTTGATTCTGACAATTTTTAAAAAGCCTTTAAAAAATGTTTGGAAGAAGAAAAATGTATTTCCTAAGTTCAAAACTATGTCTGATCTAGCAGTTAAGCCTCTGGTTCAAAATCCTCACGGACCTAGTTTTTTCTCACCTTCCTGGAATACTTAATTAACAGGTGTTCTGGTGTTCTGCCCTCGTCCCTGCACCAGGCTTGCAGGGGGTGTTCTAGCAGCTTCAGGTGCATCATATATAATATTATCCAAGGGGCAGAACATCTACTCTAAGAAAAGCTTTTCTAGAATGTCTTTAATGTCCCTAGCAGATTTCCCATCAAGCCTCTCTGTCCAGAATTGTGTGACAATCCTTTCCTAACACAGTCACACTCAGTGGGAGCAGGAAGCATTTCTTTCTGTAGTTAAGGAGAGGCACATGGCCTTCCCAGAACACCTGGCTAGTTGATGTCCTTGCAAAGTCAAGGGTGTGTTGCCGAGGAAGGAGGAGGTGGTTTAAGCAGCCAATAGTGTCAGCCATGCGAACACTGATATTTCCTCAGGAGGTCTAGAATGAAAAATGGATGAGGAATAGATACGTAGCAGTCTAAGCTTGGGTGACCCAGAGAATGAAGATTTCTCGAAAGAAAAAGAGGGGGATGGAATAAACAGTAAAACCCCCTACTATTGGCTCAGTGCCTGTGGCTCAAGTGGCTAAGGTGCCAGCCACATACACCTAAGGTGGCAGGTTCGAATCCAGCCCAGGCCTGACAAAATAACAATGACGGCTGCAACCAAAAAATAGCCGGGTGTTGTGGAGGGTGCCTGTGATCCCAGCTACTTGGGGGGCTGAGGCAGGAAACTCGCTTGAGCCCAGGAGTTGGAGGTTGCAGTGAGCTGTGATGCCAGGGCACTCTACCCAGGGGACTAGCTTGAGGCTCTGTCTCAAAAAAAAAAAAAAAAAAACCCTACTATTCAATAAAGTTTACATAATTTCTGCTTGCATATTAGGTGTGTATATTAACAATATAGTTGTATTTTGACCTGACCCAATTTGCCTTTAGAGTGGCAATTGAAGCAAGTTAGAGTTATTATAATCAATGGCACATTGTTTTTATCTTCTTTTTAATATTTTATTTTATTATTTATTTATTTATTTGCAGTTTTTGGCCAGGGCCGGGTTCGAACCCACTGCCTCTGGTATATGGGGCCAGTGTCCTGCTCCTTTGAGCCACAGGTGCCGCCCAATATTTTAGTTTTGTTCTGATTTTGGAATAAGTTTTCTGGACCCACAGGTTTTTTTTTTCTTTTATCTTCTTACTGCCTTTATGTTTTACAAAAGTACTCCTCATTTCTCCAAATGTCAAAATCAAAAGAGAAATATTAAATACAAGAAGTTTAACACAATTTTTCTTCATCTACCTCTCCCAAATCTGTCAGTCCTTTGAGAGAATTTTTTTTGATTAAAACTTTTTATAACTTTCTCTCTCTCTCTCTCTTTTTTTTTTGTTATAACAGCTTTATTGAGCATAGTTCGCATAGCTCACCCTTTTAAAGGAAACTATGAGTGGTTTTGGTACATTCACAAAGTTATGCACTGATTACTGCTGTCCAATGGCAGGACATGTTTATCAACCCCGTGTTAACCTCATGCCCAGTAGACTCATCTCTGTCCCCCCCTCACCAGCCCCTGACAACCACTAATCTACGTTCTGTGGACATTTCATATAAACAGAATCATACAATTTTCAGCCTTTTGTGTCTTCTTTGATTCAGCATGATGCCATCAAGGTTCATTCCTATTAGAACATTATGCTTCGTTATGGCTGATAACCAAGACTTTACTGGATAGGTATTCACATTTTGTTTATACCTTCTCCAGTCCACGGGCATTTGGGTTAACCCCACTTTTTGGTTCTTATGCTTCTCTGAACATAGGCATAAAAGTTTTTGTATAGACTCGTGTTCATTTCTCCTACAAGGAATATCTGGATCCCACAGTAACTTTAACGTTTTGAGTAAATGCTAAACTGATTTCCAAAGTGGCTGCACTATTTTACATTCCCAGAAGCCTGTGTTTGAGGGTTCCAATTTCTTTACATTCTCACCAGGACCTGTGATTACCTCTCTCTCTCTTTTTTTAAATTTCAGAGTAATATGAGGGTACAAACGATTAGGTTACCTTGCTTGTGTTTTTCAGGCCAAGTCCAAGTTGCAGCTGCGCCCTTCACTCAGAGGGTGCGCTGCTGTTACCTCTTTGATTAATAGCCACCCTCATGAGCACAGGCATCTCATTATGGTTTTGATTAGTATTCCCTGGTAAGTACCTTTCCATGTGTTTATTGGCCATTTGTATATCTTTTTAAAAGGAATGTCTATTCAATCCTTTGCCCATTTCTAAATGTTGGCCTAAAAATGTCTTTTTATTGTTGAATTGCAATAGTTCTTTACAGATTCATTATGCGAAATCCTGACCGGATGTATGTTTTGCCAGTATTTTCTCCCAGTTTGTGGCTTATCTCTTCACTTCCTTTCCAGTTCAAAGTTTTTAATTTTGGTTAAGTCCAATTTATCTATTTTTTCTGGGATTGGTGGGCATTTGGTGTCGTATCTAAGGAATCATTGTCTAATTCGCAGTCATGAAGACTTATGTGTAGGCTTTTGTATAAAAGTTTCATGTGTATAATTTCACTTCTTGCCTGTGGCCGTGTTGTATTAAAGTGCTTTCAGCATTCTGCATGTAAATGTTTATTTCATTCACTTGCTTTTGGTATTGTACTCCTACCCTTAACTGGCCAAATTTCTCTAGTTTGAAAGCTACTTGTTTTTGCTCTCTTTAGAAAATAAACCTTTCCTCGTCTGCCAGGATTGGAGAGGGAAACACATCCAGTTGCCTGGAGTAGAGATGGCGATTAGGCAGTAATAGCTTCGTTAACAAACTTCGGCTAACATTCTTCTTTTTCACCCAACCTCCGCTGCTACTTCGGAGGCACCAGGTGGCATCTATAGTTAGGATTCCCAGGTATAACTAACTCGTGGTTTGAATCAGGCTGTTCTGTGTTTCCCTTCCAGTTTCTTTGGGGTTTAGCACTCTCAGGTCTGGTAAGTAAGATCTTTCTTATCTATTTACATTTCCATCTTAGAACTTGGGCTGCTATTTTATTCTTTTTTTCTGATTTTCCTTTTGGTCTTTAGTCTTAACAATCTCCACCCTGGAGTTTCAGTAAATATTCAGATAGGAGGAAAAGTAAATGGCTGTTTTCGCTCTGCCATCTTTATCCAGAAGTCTGAAGAAGTTTGGTTTGTTTTTTTTAAATCAAGTGATTTCTTTTATAAAGCAAAGTTGAGGAGTTGGGCTGTGTGTTTTTCTCTCATTCTGTCTGCCCAATTGTCGATGTCAGGTCCTTTCACATTCAGTCTTTAAGTTTCCTGACCGGTTCAGTTTCCAACGCTGTGGTGAATCTCCTTTAAAAATTGTCTTTACAGATATTCTGGTGATCAGGTGAGAGGGGCTGTATCCCCATCAAAGAACATATTGAACTAGAAAGCATTAATTTTGTTTAGAACACTGTGTGGCTTGACTGGGTGCAAAACTAAAATTGGGAATGGTGGCCTTAACTTTTATTTTCCTTAAGAGAAAAGCGATTTTGCTGCATTTACAAGAATGACGTTCCTCACCGTGTGAGGCCCATTGCAGTACATTCACCATGATGACTTTCTTCATCATGTGAGGCCCATTGCAGTACATTCAGATCATCGTATCTCAGGTGTTTGATGAACGTACTTGGGCAGCTGCTTTCCTAAGAGCTGTTCTTACGGTCAAACTCATCCAAATAGAAGTCTGTAGATATTGTGTCCTGCTCACTCCTAGACACTATCACTCAATTTCATGACCCTAAAATCCTATTCATCAGGGGTCTTCAAACTTTTTAAACAGGGGGCCAGTTCACTGTCCCTCAGACTGTTGGAGGGCCGGACTGTGGGCCCCGGGACGAGTTGGCTGCTAAGCAGGACAGGCAGTGGTGGCAAAAACACCTGGCAGGCTGGATAAATGTCCTAGGCAGGCTGCATGTGGCCTGCAAGCCGTAGTTTGAGGACGCCTGTGTTAGATGATGGTTCCAAAACTTACTTATCACTCCATCTCTGACCACTTTTTAAAATTTAGACTTATTTTTCCAACTACTTGGATGCTTCATGGACGTCTCAGAAAGGATCTTAATTCTGTCCCCCTCAACCTGCTTATTCCATGTTTTCTTCTGAGTTGATAAATGACTACATCAATTACCCTATTACTCCTGCCCAAATCCTAAGAGTAATTTTTCTATAGTGATCAATTATTTTGGTTTGCTTGAGATTAGAAAGCCTTCCAAGATATGAGACTTTTGGCACTAAAGCCAGCAAAGTCTTAGGCAAACTGGGATGAGTTGAATACCCTAAATTATCAGTTTCTACTTTTACCCAACCAGGAACACATGTATGATATTAAATATGTGAATGCTTTGAATGAAGAAATGGTGGTTCCCTGATCATATGCTATCTTAGAGAATAACAGTAAGAGGTCAATTTAAACTAGTGATAAGTCACAATCTGAGATCTTTTTTGTAATCATAAAGCCAAAAGTAGAGATGTTGGGGAAAACTGGGACTTTATGTTGAGAAATAGCAATCAACTATTGTATCGGGGAAGAGTTGTGAATTTGAAATCATTTATTGTTCTGTTCTTTCAAAATTACTTGAAATTTTGTTCTGTGCAACAGCTTCCAATTCAGTAGAGTACTGTCTATCTGGAAGAGGTTCCCCAAAATGCTGTGTGTCTGTTACTGGGGCTAAAATTGAGAGCATGTGGTTAAGTAATAGTAGTAACACCAACAAAAATGAATCTTTTTTTTTTTTTTTACATTGAAGCTTTTGTTTTCTTTTTTTGACTCTTTAAATTATATTATTTATATTATTTTATAATATTAAGGAAGTACAAGCGTTTTGTATAAAGCTTATGTTGGGGCTTTTGGTGTGCCTGTCACCAAACTAGTGTTCATTGTATCCCACAGTCACCCTCCCTCTCTTTCATCCTCCCCTCTTCCTGGTTTGTCATGTTTTTCCTGGTATCACTTTGTGCCCATGTGTATTCATCTATTAGTGAGAGTGTATGATATTTGGTTTTTCATTCCTGAGATACTTAAGATAATACTCCTGTAGTCTCCAGTTCCATCCAAGTTACTGCATATGACATTATTTCATTCCTTTTTATGCTTGAGTAGTACTCCATGGTGTATAAATTATATATACACATATTTGTGTATATACAGATATACACACACCATAATTTCTTTACCTACTTATGAATTGAAGGGCACTTAGGTTGATTTCATATCTTCACAGTTATGAATTGTGCTGTGATAAACATCCAAGTGCAGGTGACTTTTTGATAAAATGACATCATTCCCTCTGGGTAGAGCAGTGGGAGTGCTGGATCAAATCGTAGGTCTACCTTTATTTCTTTGAGGAATCTCCATACTGTTTGCCATAAAGCTTGTACTGATTGGCAGTCTCCAAAACAGTATATAGTGCTTCCTTCTCTCTGCATCCATGCAACATCCATTGTTTTTTTTACATTCATTTTAATAGTGGCTACTTGGATAGGAGTAAGGCATTTTCTCATTGTAACTTTAATTGAATTTAATTCCCTGACAGTGCCAGGGAGCTGCATGCTGGCTCTGTGTTGCCCATGGCATGCTTGCTTGCGTGGGCTTAATGTCTCTCTGCTTCAGGGTATGCCCTGCTCTGCTGGAGCAGCCAGGGGAGCAGCACCTGGGGTGGAGGATGGGCTGGCAGGGGCGTGGAAGGTGGGTGTGGTGGGTGCAACAACAGAGGGAAAGCAGCTGCTCGTCTTAGCTGTCCCTTGGGGTCCCACTTGATGGCAGTAGGTGAGGGAGGAAGTGTCTGAATAGGGGAGAGCTGGCACTCTGGTCCTCTTTGTTCCTCTGCCTAGAAGGCAGGCCCTCAGCATATCTAAGTTCTGGGGTCACCCAGTTCCCCTGTGGCCACCACAGTCTGAGCAGGAGTTAGGAAATGTTTATGTGGGGACCAATGATGTGGAAACTGAAGGGCTTTGGGGAGGACAAAGGCACATGATGGGTGGAGAAGCTGTGTGGTGCCCACTGCCTCAGATTGGGTCTCTGGTGATGGGGAGTGACCCCTAGGAGGCTGGCAGCCTGGTGCTTTGATTTCAAGAAGCTGCTGGTTTGCTGGTGGGAGCATCTTTTGGACTCGTGAGGGGAGAGAAGCTCTCCAGCAGCGTGGGAGCCCGCTGATGACCAGAGGTGTCAGGGGAGGAGAAACAAACCCCCCACCTGTCCTTTCCAAGGGAGGAAAGTTTCTTGGGGGTTGATTTGTGCCAAAATCTAAGCTCCTTCTCATCCCACTTTGCAACTTTTTCCTATGGGATCTTTGGTAGGTTCTGGCATTTTTCCCTCAAAATTACACCTGAGCTGTGTTTTTTTTCTTTAAAACTTTTCTTTTGCTCTGAGACAATTTAGCAACCAGTGTCTCGTCAGCCATCTTGTCTCCATGACCAAATCTTTTGTTTTCTAGTCATGAGAATCCAACTCCAACTGGTTAGAATCCAAAAAGGAATTATTGGTAAACATTTATTTATTAAAGAGTAATTAACTTCTGAGTGACAGGTTCTATTTTAGACACTGAGGATAAAACAATGAATAATTTGCATTTCTCTGATGATTAGGGATGATGAGCATTTTTTCATATGTTTGTTAGCCATTTGTCTATCTTCTTTAGAGAAGGTTCTATTCATCACTCTTGCCCACTGATACAAGGGATTGTTGACTTTTTTCATGTTGATTCATCTGAGTTCTCTGTAGATCCTTGTTATCAAGCTTTTATCAGATTCATTATATACAAATATCTTTTCCCATTCTGATGGTTGTCTATTTGGTTGTTGTCTCCTTAGCTGTACAGAAGCTGTTCAATTTAATTAAATCCTATTTGTTTATTTTTGATGTTTTTGTTACAATTACCACTGAAGTCTTCTTCATAAAGTTTTTCCTGACTCTGATAACTTCAAGTGTTTTCCCTACTGTTACTTAGAGGATTTTTATTGTTTAATGCCTTTTAGATCTTTTATCCATCTTGAATCAATTTTACTGAGTGGAGAAAGGTGAGGGTCTAGTTTCAGTCTTTTACATGCGGTTATCCAGTTCTCTCAGCACCATTTATTGAACAGGGATTCTTTTCCCCAAGATACTGCCTAAACCCAATGAGAATAGCCCACATCACAAAATCTCAAAGCTGCAGATGCTGGCATGGATGTGGAGAGAATGGAATACTGCTGGTGCAAACTAATACAACCTTTTTGGAAGGAAGTGTGGAGAATCCTCAAGGAACTCAAACTAGACCTCACATTTAATCCTGAAATCCTGTTACTGGGCAACTACCCAGAAGAAAAAAAAATCATTTTATCATAAGGACATTTGCAGACTGTTTATCACAGCTCGATTTGCAATTGCCAAACTGTGGAAACAACTTAAATGCACACCAATCCAGGGATGGATTAACAAGCTGTGGTATATGTATACTGTGGAATATTCTTCAGCTACTAAAAAAGATGGAGACTTTACATCTTTTGTGTTAACCTGGATGGACTTGAAACACATTCATTTCAGTAAAGTATCACAAGAATGGAGAAGCAAGAATCCAATGTACTGAACTCTGATATGAGGACAATAGATGACCTAGAACACAGTGGGGGATGGGGGAATGGAGTGGAGAGAGGGAAGGAGGAAAAGGGGGATCATGGTGTGTGACACACCTCTTAGAGGCTGGACATAATTATAGGAGGGACTTTACCTAACAAATGCAATCAGTGTAACCTGATTCTCTGTACCCTCAATGAATCTGCAACAATAACAAACAAACAAAAACAATGGATAAGACAGAATATCTTATCTGTTGGGAGAATCTATATGATTCACAACACATATATAAATGGACTAGTATTATGATGAAAAAGTCAAGGTAATAGAGAGCAGAGGAATAAATTAGTGATATAAAGGGAGGTAGAAGCAAATGAAAAGAGCTTATGTCTTAGATAATGTCAAGAAAGCCTCTCTGCAAAAGTAATTATTGAGCAGAAACCTGAAAGAAGAAAGGGGAGGGAACAGTGCAAAGTTCTCGAGAAGGAACAGCCCAGGCAGAGGGAAGAAAGCAACAAAGACCTGCTTGGGGAAGAGCAGGTTGGTTAACGTGAGTAGGGGGAAGAAACAGAGCATGGAGCCAGGAGACAGTGGAGCCAACTCACTGCAGCCCTTTAGGCTGTGGAAAGGACTTTGCATGTCTTTTATGTGTGAAGGGGAGCCAAAAAGGAATTCTGACCCTTGGTGGTGGTGTGGAGAATGTACAATAGGAGACAAGAGTGGAATAGGAGCTTTCCTGTTAGAGGTTCCTCTGTTCATCCAGATGACAGGTGATGTTGGCTTGGACTAGTGTGGCAGAAGTGAAGGTGAAGACAGGGAGTCAGAGTCCACCTCTGACCAAAAGAGACCCCAAGAATGTGTTGACGCATTGGGTATGGCTGAGAGAGAAAGAAGTAAAATATGGATCTGAATTCTGGCCTGAGGTTCTTAGAATGAACGAAGCTGCCATTTGCCTCCTGGAAGGAGACTGGCCTATGTGGGAGACATATTTGGGCAGGAGAAGGATTTTGTTTTGGACATGCTGAGTTGAGAATCCTATTGGATATGTAAGTGGAAATACTGAGCAGCAAGTCAGCTAAATAAATCTGGAATTCCAGGGAAACGCTGGGGCCAGAGACATAATTTGGGAGATGTCTGTGAGTAGATGGTACTTATGGCCAGGAGATTGGGTGAGATAACCTAAGAAGTGATAGGACATGAGAATTGAGACTTGG
>NW_003852407.1:1772203-1775290 GCF_000181295.1 Otolemur garnettii | reverse complement strand
AAATCGTTTGGTACAACTAAATTGGATAGATCATGAGGGAGAGGAAAATGTAGGCATTGGGCTTTAGGCTGAAGCGAATACCAACACATTGTTTGGAATCTCTTTTGGTCAGAGGTGGACTCTGCCTCCCTGTCTTTACCTCCACCTCTGCCACCCTAGAGGGTGGGTTAGGAGGCAGGGAAGTAGGCTGGAGAAGCAGGTTCCTATGCCCTGGAAGGCACCTAGCATGGGTGCTGGGAAGAGCCACAGCTTAAAGACTGTTGCCTAAGGGGCCCAAGCAAGGAACTCTCTACAAAGGAAGTAGAGCCATCTGCAAAGCTGCTCAGCTCTGAATGGATGACAGTGACTTTGGCAGCTTGCTGGGCAAATGAGATTCTGTTCTAGTTCCAACCACAGTGCTGGACAGATGGTGAAACGTGATGCCAAGGGTGCATCTTGGGGCTGCAGCAATAATAGCTGCCACTGCTATTGTGGGCTTAGAAACCACTTCTGAAAAAGGAGCTTTATGCTGGGGGGTCCTGGATGATATCAGGCAGGCTGAGAGTTGAACACGATTTAATTTAACTTTTATCAAATAAAGACGTACATATTATTGGCACCTTAAGTGTATAGTGAAGCAATTTGCTTATAGCGGACTGACATCTCTGCCACTATAATTGCAGTCTTGTGAGAGCTCCAACATTGCGTCTCTGTGTCTGGGGAGGAGCAATACTCTTTCCCATGCTGGGATGATCTCAGTTTCAGGGACTACCTTCTCCTTAAGGTGACTGAGAATGATCAGAAGCGAGCATGCAATTGGCAGGTCTCTTAGTTACAGACTGTGTTGTGCACATCTGCCCCTAATGATTCTGTTTCCTGTCAACATAACCTTTCTGCAGCATCGTGGAAAAAATGTTTTCAAGCTGAACCCTATGATCCACTGTCTCTGTGTGAGTTCTCATGTCTGCTGAACATGTCAGTCCCCATGCAGATACCTACTACTGAGGGTATCTTTATTACGAGGGGCAAATATGTATCTAAGGATTGTGTAGTTATGTTACCTTGAACAGCCCCAGGATTTATCATAAAAGTCTCCCAAAGTCTGGCAGCATAGAATTTCTGATCTTGAAGTTGTGGGGCTTGGCTGCTAAGCATTTGATGACATCGCAATAGTTATTCAGCTGAGCATATCAAATGCACTCATAAAATGTTGTGTGGAAATATCTACATTTTAAGCTTTTGGTTTATACTCTATGTATAATGTATATACGCATGTGCATAATAATATAATTTATGTTCAATATAGATGTTCTGGTGCTTGCTTTTTATTCTGGTGACTGAAAGAATAAAGTACTTTAACAGCAGTGATTAATTTCTTAATGGCAGCTTTGATCACATCTATTGAGAACAAGCCTGTTATACTTGGTGGCTGTTAGGATAGGATGACAGACGTAGGACTAGACAGAAACATGACTGGACTTAAGTTATTGTACCAAACCAATGACCTGGCTGCAGCTACTCTTGAACAGTATGATTGACTTGAAGAATGTAAGGGGCATGTCTACCTCTGAGCAAGGCAGTGGGTGAACACCTGTCTGGTAGGAACACATTCAGGGGCAAGTGGAATATTGGAACAATCCATGGGAACAGAGTCCAGATCTTCAATCTTTTTTTTTTTTATTCAAAAGTATAAAAAAAGTTACAATGAAAAGTCATCCCCTTTATTTTGTCCTTTAGCTACTCAATTTCCCTTCCCTATACTTGAAGTTGTATTTCACCTGTATTTTATACATATACAGAATATCTCTCCTCCCCATATTTTTGCTCCTTTTAAGATAAATCTTCAATCTTTTAGATGGCCAGCTGGGTTTAAAGGCCCAGGGGGTTAATACAGATGTCTCAGGAGGTAGCCTCAGGAATCCAAGCAAAGAAACAAGGTATTTGTTCAGAAACCCACAGAAGGCAAGGTCTTCTTTCTGAATCATTTAATATCAACCAGGGGACTTCTGTATCCCCCATATTGGTGCAGGAGACTGTTGGCCTGTGCATCAGTACTTGGTATAGCACACACTGGCTTGGCTGTCACAGAGCTTATGATCTATTGAGTGAGACCCACCTGAAATACACATGTGATGTCCAGTGATGAGAGTACATTAGGAGCAAATTCTAGACTAGAAATGGAAGTGAGAGGGAGAAAATGAAAGGCCACTACTGCCCTATAGTTTGGGACATATCTGAGGACAACGCTGGACTGTTCTCCCTGCCCTGCAGTCCTTGGACACTCTTGGCTGAGGTCATTTCAACCCTGCAAGCTCAGTCCCAACCCAGTCCTCTTTCTGATGGTGACCCGATGTGCTGGTGACTGTGTAATTCTATCAGGACGAGGCTCCAGCCTCTATATTTTGCGGCCATCTCTCCCCTTTTACTAGTTGTTCAGTAACTGGATTATGATTTATTCCCAGCCAAGACTTCTCTGCTTTGAATGTCTATCCCTTAGAGGCAGACTTTCCTCTCCGTGGGCCAGGGTATAGAAACAAGCCACTGGCACCTGTTGTATATTCTTCACGCTAATCACAAACCTTTCTGAAACTTGGCCCTGACACTGAGCGTGTCGGTCTCACATTCCTTTCAAGTTCAGGTGGACGCCCTCCTTCCTTAACGTGGTAGTCATTCCATACGTGCCTCTCTCCTGCTGCTTTTCTCTTCAGATGCATTTCTAAGCTCTAGAATAATTTTTCTTTGAATCTCAAATTTTAATCTTTAGCATGATGTTCACATCAGCCTTCAGCCAGCTCTACACATCTGCTTTTGGACCCTCTTCTGGTGCACTGCAGACTATCTACCTAGCTCCCTGGGCCCTAGATCTGGGAGTGATGCTTACCTCAAATCATTCCTAAAGAAATCTAAACATATGAGTAGATTTTTGGCTTGTCATAGTCAGTTGTGCAATTCCTCAGAGCAGAACATTGTCCCCTTTGGACAGGATGATTAAAATTTGTTTACTTTGTTTTCTTTCTAGCATCTCCAGGGGCAGCAAGATTTAGGAAATATTCTGTAACAGCACAGTCTTCTGAAATAAAGGAATTACTGTATTTCCATGATCAAATC
>NW_003852407.1:1770008-1771889 GCF_000181295.1 Otolemur garnettii | reverse complement strand
CATTTTGAGGGTCACTGCCACCGTGCATCAATATCCAGTACTTGTTTGTTGGAGGGGATAGGTTTTCTTAGACAGTACATGTGATTATGAAGGATAATAAATAGGTTCTTGTCTAGAATATAATTGTCTTTAAGTGCTGGAGTTTGAAATCATATTAAAAAACAAATAGCACATGTATTTGCTTTTGAATTGGCACTAACCCCTGAGCACACATGTGCACAGAGGGAAGGAAAACTCAGTGGAAGTCCAGAGGGGGGAAGGGGCAGGCGGGGATGGGCAGAAATCTACCTAATGGGTACAACAACCACTATCTTGGTGATAGGCATGCTTATAACCCTGACTCAAGTTTAAGAAAAGCAATCCATGCACCAAAAACATTTGTACCCCTGTAATATTGTGTGTGGGGGGAGAAAGATCTTTAAAAAGTGAAATTGTATTTAGTATTAAGGGGACACTACGGTGGTGTCCATTGAAATATTTAAGATCAAATCAGGACTTTTCAATATTAAAAGTAAATACAACAATGTCCTCAAGGCTATACTCTCTATATAGATATGAATTTAATATTATAAAAGGAACTTCATAAGTCACATGAGTGCTTTGAACATAACATGAGTTAGACTTGTCCACCTGCTGAGGGGTAGGAAGCCAAGCTTAGAAGGGCCGAGACAGAGGGAGAATCAGGAACTTGTGTCATGGCCATATTCGATAGGCAGTTAGGATTTATTGGCTGAAGATGGAGGCAAGGGTCAAAGCTGCAGGTTGTACAATGACAAGTTATTCTCTGGAAGCAATCTCAGAGATATTCATCTGGATGAGGACCTTCATCTCAAAAAAGTGAGTTTCAGTTGGGGAGATAAGCTTTATATACAGGATGATATGTACCACATTCCATTACTGAAAATAGTAACATAACAGAACATAAAATGAATGGTAGTCCGTTCAACCAAAGTATTCGTCAAGACCTACTTGGTGTCTTGCAGTGTGGCAGGAGCTAAGGATACTAAGATAAATGGCACAGGTACCCTCACTGGTAGAAAAAACAAGATATTTGAAGAAGAAAGCTAGTATGGTGGTTGAAAGTGTGATCTCTGAAGCAGACATGCCAGGGCCCAACTTCTGTTTCTACCACTTAACCTCATAGAACTCACACTCAAGGCATTGTATATGAATGAAGCTTTTGGAAAAATGCACAGCCCTCAAGTTGTTGGGTCCCCTCTTATTATCCCTGTATGATTTTAGAATAGCAATGCCCAAAGTAGATTTTACTGAGCTTATACAAAGCAACATATTGAAGAATATGTTGAAAGAAGTAAACACAATTCTGTTTTGATTTGTGACCTCAACACACTTCTGTTTTGATTTGTGACCTCAAAATTAAAAATTAAGCTTCATAATTGTTAGCATATGAGTTGAACAGAAAGTGTGTCACAAGAGTATAAGAGTGGTTCCTAGAAGGTTGGAGATGTGTCTTTACCCATTTGTTTGCTTCCGATGTTTTGAAATATATTGCCTTTGACGTGCTAGACAAATGAGTTGAGATTTAATTTTGAATTTCTTTTGTTTTATAAATTTTTACGATGATATTTCAAACTGGAAGAAAAGCTACAAAAAAAATTCTTATATACCCTTTACCAATTGTACACCTTTCCCCCAATTCCTTTTTCTTTTAATGCTCTGGGTATATATGATGTATGCGTATTTTCCCAATCATTTGATATAAGTTTGAGACATTGTGTCCCATTATCCCTAAATATTTCATTGTGTATTACAAAAGAACAAGCACATTCCATTAAATGGCTACAGTGTACTGTTCAAAATCAGGAAAATTGAGCATTGCTATTGGAGTTAACCTGTAGTTAAACTTCAGTGGCACACTTA
>NW_003852407.1:1750677-1769386 GCF_000181295.1 Otolemur garnettii | reverse complement strand
GGCAATAAACAACTCATTAAATACAATAGAATGTTATCAGCAAACCAAGTGGAATCACTGGTGGAATGGCTGCTTCGATTGGAATAAACACAGAATTTTAAGTTCTAGGTTAGGTTTACAGAGGACTCCTTATGGAAAAGTTATTAACGGAACAACTTATAGGTAAAACATTTCAGTAAATAAGTTGAACCTGGAGGTGAATGAAGCTGTAGGATGTCATCAAGTTAATTTTAGACATCAAGTTCCTTAAAATATAGTCTTTTATGATATTATGTAACGAGATGTGTGGTTGCCATGAGAATTTTTTGTATCACACAATGAATCATGGGGTTACCTTATGGCAAAATACTCAGACTTATCCTATTTATAAATTTTGTTCATATATATATGTTTATGAGGCATGTGTCCTAAGCTTGCTGACATTTTCTCTGGACTAATGGCTGTTTCAGCGGCTGTTTCAGTGGTATTGAATATATGCCACTCAGCAGATAAATACAAATTGAAACAAAAAAATCCTTCTGTCTTATAAGGTGATTTTTTTTTTAAACAGTAAGAAAGTAATAACCAACAATTCAAATCCCCCAAATTCAAAAACCAAAAACCCAAATAAACAAAAGCATCACCAATGCAAATCCATGGATTAGAGCTGAAAATAGTTGTTTCTACATATCTCATGTGCCATATATATACATATATATATACATATATATAAAACTATTATGTATCCATAATAACTAAAAATTAAAATTTTTTTATTGTTTAGTGATTTTCTCATCAATTTATAATTAAACATAAAAGTTTGTAATACACTATATAGTAGATTGTTTTAGGGTTTCTCGAATACATTTGTCTAAATTTAGAAAATTTGATGTACATCAATTGTACATCAGAGCTTCCCACCAGCCAGTTGTAAGAGCAGTGGGATTGACATCAGAAGTAACAGAAATCAATTAACTGAAAAGTTTGTGAGTAGCACTTGGGGGTGAGAAAATTATGATTTACTAAATGTGGCCCATGAGGCATTTCTCCATTTATACTTACATAATTTTGAAGTATCATGAAGCCATTGAAACAGAGATTGGAATAAACTGAATTTAGACTCAGACCTTTAAGTCACTATGTTAGAGTATTTAATTGAGATAATAAAAACATAATAAAATGTTCAATCACCCTGCTTTGTCTCTGAAGTGAAATTGTTAAATTCTTTATAATATTATGATAAAAATTATGTAAGAACCTATCCTTTCTATGTATCTTTTGGATGTTTTTAAGTAAAAGTATTAGAATGGTTATGCGTACATGACTTAATATTGTGTTGAACATTTTTTATTGACATGGTTCACCTTCAGGTTCAAGGCCTTGTGTCTAGATCAGAGAGAGTTAGCATGGATCTGGTTGTCAGGAATGCTTCACAGAGGCCTGTGACAATACTAAATTAAGAAAGAGGGGGAACATGCCCCCTTCCCATCAGGGTGAAAGTGATGGAAATAGATCAAATTTCCTGGAGTAAGCAGAGCGGATAAATCCACAAATTTCTCGTGCTTAGCCCTGCCCTTAAGGAACTGGAGTCTCAATAATTATTTGTTGAATACCTTCCATGGGCTTTTATTTTCTGGTGGATACTGGGCTGGATACAAGGGCAGCTGGGGTACTTGCTCTCATGGAATTTGCTATGTAAGGAGAGAAGATGAAAAACCTCTGGCAGATGAAATCAGAGAAAAAGCAGATTTTTAGCCACTAGAAAGCTTGTGGAAATTTCAACCACACTACCTGCCACTCTCATTCTGGTTTCAGGTCCTTTACTCTCCAAAGCTTTCTACCTTGTTATTCTGGCCTGGAATGCTCTTGGGACACCTGGTTCTTTCTGTTCCTTAAGTCTTAGCTCAAGGACCCCTCTTAAGAGAGGTCTCTGACCATCACTGTAACAAGTTTTCATTCTACTGAAATCCATTTTCTATTTCAGGTGGTTCCTTCCATAGCAATTTTTGTAGTTGGTTATTGCATATTAATTTGTTTTTCCTGTTTGTTATTTCTTCTTCTCTTACCCTAAACTAGAATTTAAGATTTTTTCTCACCATTTTATATTTAGGTGTATCTAGCACATACTACAGGGAGGGCCTGGCATAAAAACAGCAATTATTTACTCAAGAGTGTTAAGAATGAGAAGTGTATCTTGGAGGATGGTAGAATCTAGATGATAATAAAAGAAGTGGAGGCATCTGAGGATGGGGAAGCAATGGCCTTAGTACAAATACAGAGCCTGGTGCAGTGGCTCATGCCTATAATCCTAGCCCTCTGGAAAGCTGAGGCAGGTGGATCACTTGAGCTCAGGAGTTCAAAACCAGTCTGAGCAAGAGCAAGACCCCTTCTCTACTAAAAATAGAAAAAAAAAAAAAGTCTATCTGAGCATCATGGCAGGCACTTGTAGTCCCAGCTACTTGGGAGGCTGGAGACAAGAGGATCACTTGAAACCAAGACTTTGAGGTTGCTGTGAACTATGATGATGCCATAGTACTCTACCCAGAGTGACAGAGTGAGCCTCTATTTCAAAGAAAAATAAAAACGAAAAAACAAATGTGGAGGTAGAGGAGTGTAAGATACACTTAGAAGACCAATTTAGCTTGAGTGGAAGGCTTGGGAAAGATAGTAAGGGCTGGGCAAAACATTAAATAGAGAATTCCAGCCAGGGTGTGGGAGGTTTGAATGCCAGCCTAAGTATATCACTACTTATATGTGGTCAACTGGGAGTCACTAAACTTTGATGGAAACTACCATTTCAAAAGCTTAACCTGGCATGTCCCCTGACACTAATTAACTGAACACATTATAGTTCCCTGTTGAGCAAAGGCTCGGTCCCTATTGATCAAAGGCTCTATAGAGATTTCTGTGCATTCAATGCTGGAAAGAGCATTGGCCAAATTCACATGCTGGTGGGAAATAGACATGACCACTTTCAGGTAGAACTCCATTTCCAGTGAGTATTCAGATCCCCCTGGATGAAGAGGTGACATACTTTGATATCCAGGGCATGGGACCTTATTTCTTTATAGCTAAATGTAGCCTCTTTGCAGGAAGCTTGGAGTCTAGACCACTGAGTTATAGACTAACAACTCATCTCTCTAAAACTCAGGCTCTGTTGCTTATTAGGGATGACAGGTAAATCAGAGTAACTTTCTCTGCCTCAGCTTCTGAGATTATAGGCGGGACCAAAGAATACCCTCCTTGTGAGGAAGAGTGAGAACGTGTGTCAGCCCTGGCACATTCTTATACGATGCGCTCCATCCCAATGTTTTAGCTCTATCTCACCCCAAAGGCAGTTAAATAAGTGATAACAATGTCCCTGTTTGGTACCCATGGCACCTACCTATGGTGCTATTACACAGTTATCTACAATCATGATAGAACTAGCAACACTCTAAAGCTTTTGGTGAGCCTTTTACTATCGTCTGCATATCTCTGAACCTGTCAAAATCCAGGAATGTTTTTTGAGGATCAGGATATCTGGTTATCAAAGTGTTTAGTGCAATTTTAAGGTGGGATTCTGTATATTTTTTATAACCTTCTAGTCCCAAACTTAGCATTCTCTAAATTATTTGTCATGGGAAGTGGATAATAGTCACAGGTAAATTTCTATGTAATTATATCTTTTAAGATCTTAAACTGAAGCAGTGTTAACTCTAGAGGTCGTCCGGTGTCCTAGTCTACCCATGGAGACAAGTGGTAGGTGGCACTGTTAAGCCTTAATTTTCTCTTCTGCCAGTTGGAGGTTGGATCAGATAACAATTGGGAGGTCTTTACCTTGTGAAAGTCTACTGTTAGAGTGGGAATCTGTATCCCAAGTTCTCTGAAAACTGCTGGTACGCAGGCTTCTGTATATTGTGGGAGGTGAAACCAGATGACCTCTGAGGTCTTTTCAATTTCCAAATTCTGTGATTAAATGGATTCCATAGATTCTTACAGATAATAGCTACTTAAAGACATTGACATCATCCACTTATCCATGTTAGTAAAACTATTCATTTCGAAGCTTATAAATATTTCAGAAAACACGCCGGAATTCCATCTCTCCATCCCTGCTTAGATCATCCTTAGGTAATGGTCCCTTTAAGGTCTCCCTGACCTCTGTACAAAGAAAGTTATCTGGGGGCGGTGAATACTGTCCTGCATACTCACAGCTACAGAATCTTTATTCAAATCTTTTGTGGCTTTGCATCCTTCGACAAATTGACTTAACCTCTTGAACTTCCATATCCTCATTTATGTCATGAAATACAAAATATGAAGTATGATTTATCTGCTCAATGATAGAAAGACATACCTGTACTGGGGGCAGTGGATAGATTCAGAATGCTGGTGCTTTCCCCACATGGATGATAGTACAGAACGGGCCAGGCTTGTCCCCCAAATTGTATGCGTGTTGGTAAAAATAAAATCATACTATAAGCTTCCCTGATGTACTGACCATGGCTAGGCTGGGGCATGGAGATTAGTTTAGGAACTGGAGTGATAGTGGTGGTTGTCACATTGTTTGTCCTTCACCTACTTTCCTCCTTAGTTTCCACCAGACAGTGACCACCTTCACTAGACCATAAGTGAGATCCTTGAGGGTATTTGAATAAACTTATTTTTCTGTCCCCATTCCATTGCCTTCCTCAGTATTGGTGGCACAGAGCGCTGCATCTCAATATACATATTGAGATAATAAATGTGTTGAATATACCTTTATTTTTAATATAACTTTAATTTTAATGATGAATGTGTGACAAAAATAAAACAAGCTACATTTAAAGAGCACTGATTACGTGCCATCTACAGTGCTAAGTATTGCTAGCACTGTTTTCCTCACCGTGCCTTAAGGCAGGTACCAGCATTGTATGTATCTTAAAAATGAGGAAACTAGGACAGACAGAAGTTAAGTGGCTTCTCCAAAGTACAAAGATGCCAAGTATGGATTGGACTAGGGTAACCAGCAGAGTCCTTTCCTCTTAACTACTACCATATAACTACTTCTGTACGCTTTGGTCCAAGCCAGATGATCTGAATAGAGTAATCAGTTGCAAAAACATGTTACCTTGACTTGTGTAGGTGACATTGGCAACTGTTTGTAAGGTTCTTTCCCACTAAACTCATGACTTCAAAATCAGGCTTAATACAGAATCAGCACTCACGGCGTGTTGGCTGAAGCATCCATGTCACTTGGTGCCCGTTTGTCATACCTGGATTGGGTATAAGTTGTGGTGTACTTGACAGAACTCCTTGCACTCACAGCCATGCCTTCTCTCCTGAGGTCATTGTTAGATATCTTATGGCTACTGGATATCTTTTAATTGGATATCCAGCAGATACACATATGAAATTATTTATTTGTTCTCTAACCAACAGTGCTATGCCTGACCTCCTATTTAAAGTCTCTGTTTCAGTTGATGAAAATACCATCTATCTTGTTGCTTTTTTTTTTTTTTTTTTTGAGACGGAGTCTTACTATGTGCCCTTGGTAGAGTGCTGTTGTGTCACAGCTCACAGCAACCTCAAACTCTTGGGCTTAAACAATTCTCTTGCCTCAGCCTCCCGAGTAGCTGGGACTACAGGCACCCGCCACAATACCTGGCTATTTTTCGGTTGCAGTTGTCATTGTTGCTTAGCTGGCCGGGGCTGGGTTTGAACCTGCCACCCTCGGTGTATGTGGCTGCCACTGTGACCACTGTGCTATGGGCGCCAAGCCTATGTTGTTGCTTTAACTAAAAAATGTAAGTTCTCCTTTCCTTTTTTCTTTTATTGTTTCAGTTCATTGAGGGTACAAAGAATTAGGTTACAGTGTTTACATTTGTTAGGTAAAGTCCCTCTTATAATTGTGTCCTGCCCCCAAGAGGTGTGCCACACACTGTAACTGTCCATCTTCCTCACTCCCTTGCCCTTCACCATTAATTGATTTGAGTTTTTCCTCTTATGAGGGTATGTATTAGATCATCTACTGGCTTCATATTAGAATTGAGTACATTGGATTCTTGCTTTTCTATTCTTATGATGCTTTACTAAGAAGAATGTGTTCCAGCTCTATCCAGGTTAATGTAAAAGATGTAATGTCTTCATCTTTTTTAATGGCTATGTAGTATTCCTTGGTATACATGTACCATGCTTGTCAATCCATTCCTGGGTTGGTGGGCATTTAGGTTGTTTCCACATTTTTTGTGATTATAAATTGAGCTACGATAAACAGTCTAGTGCAAATGTCCTTGTGATAAAAGGATTTTTTCCTTCTGGGTAGAGGCGTAGTAATGGAATTGCAGGATCAAAGGGGAGGTCTGATGTGAGTTCTTTGAAGGTTCTTCACACTTCCTTCCAAAAAGTTTGTATTAGTTTGCAGTCCCACCAGCAGCGTAAGAGTGTTCCCTTCTCTCCACATCCATGCCAGCATCTGCAACTTGATGTGGGCTCTTTTCTTCTTTAACACCCAACAGCCATTGAAGCATTGTGTGCCCATGACCTTACCTTATAAGATACTCTTGTATTGGACCCTTGCTCTCTACTCCTTTAGCTACTGTGTTAATTTATCTTTACCACCCACCTAATGGCCTCTTGCCCACAGGATCTACTCCATCTTATCTGTTCTCCCCTCTGGGCTTTGGATCATTCCACTCCTTGGTTAACAGTCAGAACATCCTTCTTGCCCATGGGATCAAGTGCAAACATCCCCATTTGTCTCTCTCACTGCCTCTCACCACTTTGCTTGAGCCTTATTCTTTCACCTCTGGTCACTATACTCTGTTCACTTGCTGTGCCAGTCATGGCAGGGGATATACAGTCTGAAGTCCCTTGACCAATACAGGGATTGACCCTGTGCAATAAAAAATGCATGAAGCACTATTGACTCCCCCCATACTTACCTGCATAATAGCCTACTATTGACTGGAAGCCGTACTGATAACATAAAAATGTAACAAACATATATTTTGTATATTATATGAATCATATAGTGTATTCTTATAATAAGATAGAGAAAAGAAAATGTTATCAAGAAAACCATAAGGAAGAGAAAATGTAATTACCTTCCATTAAGTGGAAGTGGATCATAAAGTTCCTCATTTTCTTTTTTATTTTTTTAAGATTTAAACGTTTATTCAAGTTAATATGAGGGTTCAATTTTTAGGTTACATGGTTAGGTTTTTGTTCTCACTTTCAGGGTAATGTTATATTTGTAGAAGAGCCCCTCACCATTTTCATCTTCACATTGAGTAGGCTGAGAAGGAAATGAAATTGGTCTTGTCTCAGGTGATGGAGGCGAAGGAGGAGGAACAGGAGGGGTGGGCACACTCAGTCTATTATTGAAGAAAACCCACGTGTAACAGACCCACATAATTCAAACTCACATTGTTCAAGAGTCATCTGTTCTCTGCACATTTTCACAGTGTTTTTCTCAGATCATTCTTCCTGTCCCAAGTATGCTTTTCATTATTTCTCCTCCTAATAAATTGATACTCATCTTTCAAGACCCAACTCCAAAGTCTGTTTTTGAAAATCTTTGCCCACTGCCATTTATCAATACCATTCCACAGTTCCATTTTGATTTTTTATTCTGTTAACCAATTCCACAAATATTTTAATGCTTCTATATATCAAGCATAGGCTGGTTTGTTCAAAGAATTGGCTGTTAATTAAATAATCCATAAATAAATGTAGAATTGCGCCTGCTAAAAGCAGAGGTTAAAAAAGAGGACATAGCATGTGTTCAGCCTCTGAAGGCTGAGGAAGGGCTGGGAAGGTGAGGAGCCACAGTCAGGGAGGAGGACTGGTGTGTGTAAAGCCCCATGACAGGAGCAGGCCCCTCTCAAGGGATCATACAGTGAAGGGAAGGGGGCTTCCTGGCTTGTGGTGAAGCTGAACGAGTCAGCAGTGGCCAGACTATGCAGGTTTTTATACCAGGTAAAGAAAGTTGGTACTGACACGATGCAGTGGCTCACAATTGTAATCCCAGCAGTTTGGGATGCGGAGGTGGGAGGATTGCTTGAGGCTGGGACCAGCATGTGCAACACAGCGAGTTCACATCTCTATAAAAAATATTTAAAAATAGACAGACATGGTGGTGCACACCTATATTCCCAGCTACTTGGGAAGCTGATGTGCTAGGATCACTGGAGCCCAGAAGTTCGAGGCTGTAGTGAGCTATGATCATGGCAGTTTACTCCAGCCTAGGTGTTAGAGTGAGACCTTGTCTCAATTAAAAACAAAAACGAAATAAACCCAGCATTAACTTGGAGAATGTCTGAAGAACAATGAAAAATATTTGAAGGGCCTTCAGCATGGAGATAGCACAATCAGATTTGTCCTTTGGAAAGCACACTGCAGTTCCTGTCCATAGTGCAGATTGGAAGAGTGCTGGACACAGTGGCAGCGTGGTTAGAAGCCACTGTCATCTGGGCAAGAATGTGGGTTAAGAGCTGCTTTTGTGGTAACGGAAGCTGCTATGGAGGAGTCAATAGGCCCCCTGGGGGTGTAAAGTGGTCACACCAACCTGCATGGTAACAGATGAGATTTGAGGGTGAGGGTTTGATGAATAGCAGGTTTTTGGTTTGCCTAAATAAGTAGATGAGATAGAGAGTGCTGGAAGAGGACTTCCTTCTTGCGCTTATGTGTGTATTTGTTTCTTTTTTCTTTTTTTTAAGGTGGTGATGATGTGTAAAGAGGAGGAATCTCATTAGTTTACCTACTGCATCCATTTGGGTTCCTTATATATATGTTTCCTCAATTAGCTCATAAGCTCTTTAGGTCCAGGAAACACTTTTTGCTTTTACATATCAATCTGGAGCTCAGCTTACAGGTTTATTTAATAGGATGGCTTTCCTTAAATTAAAGAACAAAAAACAAGCAAAACTCCCCCTTTTAAATAAACCTACACAAAGCAATATAAAAACACTTTCTTTTTTTTATTTCTTATAGCATAACTGTGTACATTAATGCAGTCATAGGGTACAGTGTGCTGTTTTCATATACATTTTGAAATACTCTCATCAAACTGGTTAACATAACCTTCATGTCATTTTCTTAGTTATTGAGGTAAAATGTTCATACTCTGCTTTTAGAAAGATTCACTTGTACCCTTGTAAGATTAACCATAGGGGGGACCCCACCAATCACTCTCCCTCCTCCCATCCGCCCCCCTCACCTCACCCTCCCACCCCCTTCCCATATTCTAAGGCTATAATTAGGTTATGATATTCCTATAAAAGCTATGAATTAGTTTCAAAGTAGGGCTGTGTACATTGGATACTTTTTCTCCCATTCTTGAGATACTTTGCTAAGAAGAACATTTTCCAATTCCATCCATATAAACATGAAGGAGGTAAAGTCTCCATCTTTCTTTATGGCTGCATAGTATTCCATGGTGTACATGTACCACAATTTATTGATCCATTCGTGGCTCGATGGGCATTTGGGCTTCTTCCATGACCTAGCAATTATGAATTGGGCTGCAATAAACATTCTGATACAAATGTCTTTGTTGTAATTCGATTTTTGGTCTTCTGGATATATACCTAATAAAGGAATTGCAGGATCAAGTGGCAGGTCTATTTTTAGTTCTCTCAGTGTTCTCCAGATGTCTTTCCAAAAGGAACAAATTAATTTGCATTCCCACCAGCAGTGTAGAAGTGTTCCCTTTTTTCCACATCCATGCCAACATCTCTGGTTTTGGGATTTTGTGATATGGGCTAATCTTACTGCGGTTAGGTGGTACCTCAAAGTAGTTTTGATTTGCATTTCTCTGATGATTAAAGATGGAGAGCATTGTTTCATATATCTGAAGGCCATGCTCCTGTCTTCTTTAGAGAAATTTCTCTTCAGGTCCCTTGCCCACCTTGAGATGGAATCGCTTGTTTTTTTTCTTGCTAATACATTTGAGTTCTCTGTGGATTCTGGTTATTAAGCCTTTGTAAGAGACATAACCAGCAAATATCTTCTCCCGTTCTGAGGACTGTCTACCTGCTTTATTTACTGTGTTCTTGGCTGTGCAGAAACTTTTAAGTTTGATCTGGTCCCCAAAGTGTATTTTTGACATTGCTTCAATTGCCCAAGGGGTCCTCATAAAATTTTTGCCCAAGCCGATTTCTTCAAGTGTTTTCCCTACACTTTCTTCTAGTATTTTCATAGTTTCATGTCTTAAGTCCTTAATCCTTAATTCAGTGAGATAAAAACACTTTCAATATGAATAAGACAGTATAAAATTCAGGGACATATATAGAGGCATTGTTAGTATCATTTTTGTTAATTTGGACTATCAAAACTTCCTAACCTTGACCTTATTTTTAAGGCACATAGGAAAGCCTTTAAAAACTTTATCTAGATTCCTTATTCTAGAGTCAGAATTGATTCCTAGGGTTAGAGTTTGTCCTCTGCTTTCCTCTGTTCTCTATTTTCCACATTTGACCTTCAGCCCCTCTGGGTGTAAAGATGTCTAAAACTTGAATTTTCTCATTCTATTACTTCTCTGCTTAAGTCCCCATTTCTGGAGATTCTTTAGATATCCCCAGCCCCAACACTACATAGAGTCTGTCCACAGTTTCAGTCTTTCTCCAGGAGATATGAGTGAACAGAAGGCTGTGGACATTTCTAACTTCCCCGAGTTTTCCTTTTCATCCTTCCCTGGGGAGGAAAGGAGGAAGGAATCTTGGGGTAACAACATACAGCATAAACCCCAGAAGTGACTCTTTCCAGTTCGAAGGTTTTTTTTTGCTTTATTCTTTTTGTGTGTGTGAAAATAATTACTTTTTCCTGCTCCCATGAGGAATTATTTTTGGTTCCCTCATCCTACTCCTTCTCTTTCCAGCATGTGTTTCTTTTCATAAGGTGCTGTATGAACAGGACTGTTACACTATTCTAAGCTTCATAATCCACTTGCTAGTACATCCTGGCCAGTGAAGGACAGTTGCAGACAGCCCCTGCTCCGGGCATGTGTGCATTCAAAGCACCCATCAGTATTGCTGGGCAGAGAGGTTCTTTCAAAAGAATGGAACCGATCTTGAAAACCATTGCGGGTAATCAGTGGGACAGTGCGGAGGTTAGAAATGGCTTTTTATGCCTGAAGGAGATGAGAAAATCTTCCCAAGAGCTGTCAGATGATAGATAATTTTAAACCCCTTGAAATTATTTATTGGAAATAGCTAGTAAAAACTCAGCACAGTTTTTTGCTTGACAAGATGGGGTTGTTTCATATTTTAAACATTCAAAGGAAACCGCAGGAAAGCTGTCATTAAGAGATCAGTGAATCAAGCCAATGAGTGAGATAATTGTTCACTAAAGAAGAGGAAGTTGAATTTTTAATGACTCATCAGTGATAGAGGGATGGGAAGGGGGTGCAACGTACGCTCATTCCCAAGTGAGTGAAAGCTTGAGATATAAAAGAGAAGAAAAACATTTTTGGGAATCTAGAAAAATGAAAACAATTCTGGATCACTTTTCTGATGGCGGTGCCAGATAAGGCTGTGATTTGGTGTTTATTTTCCTGTTCCAATCAAACTGAAGAGCTGTTTGGGAGAGATTCCCTTTAAGTGGCTGCTTTGCAGAGGCAGCCAGTGTCAAATGCCACTAATTGAAGGAGCTATAGTCATTTGAGTGGAACTGGAAGCAGCTCAGAGTGGCAGGGTAATGAAACAAAGCACCAGCAGCAAAACCACAACAGAGAAGTAACAAGAGAAGACCCAGGCGCTGCTGCTCTAGCGCTGCTAAACCGTCCAGAAAAACCTTCCATCCTTGTATCTGCTGAGGCTTCTATGGCAGTAGAAGCCCTGTGTTCCCCATGTGAGTTCAAACCACTTTGAGAAGAAGAACAGAAGTCAAGTGGAGACACAGATTTTAGTGTTCATCCAGGTGGATCTCTTTGGTGAAGGTGCCTCACTGCAGTGATAGAAGATTTGCTTGCACTGTGAGTTTCCCAAAAGGAAACCTGCACCCCTGGTCTAAAGAGATGTTGGAGAACTACAGGCTTGGGTTCCAGGGTCGGGACCTTTAAGGCTAAGCTGACTGAGGCCTCAATAGACTAAGCTTCCTGAAGGAAGGCAGATTTCAGAAAGAAATAGGGGAGGTCTGGCTGGGCTCCGCCCATTCCTGGGGAACAGTCATCTTGGCCTCAGCGTGAAGGGCCAAGAGGCCAGTGGTGTTCCTCTGAGGTTACTACACACAGAAATACATGCGTAGAGGGGCCAGTGTTTCTCCCCCAAACAGTAGCTCAGGCTATAAGGTCAGACTGTATGGTATGCCATGTAGTAGGGTAGTGTGCTGTCCATTCTTATTCATCAGTTCTACAGCATCCATCACACAGTGCTTAGAAAATCACTGTGGATTGATTTCACATATTAGAGAAATCCTTAAAGGCAAAACCAATTATCACTCAATGTTGGTAGTGGGCATTTGCATTGCAGCTTGGGGGTGTATGGTGACTCCTCAGTAGACATGTACAGCTGGGCACGGGGCAGCAGCTTCACATCACCAGTTCTGTCTGTATTTGGAATTTGGACCTTGCTGCCAGGTAAGCAAAGAGGCCATGTAAGTGTCCTTTACTCTCTTTCTACAATGAGTCTCAAATTTACGTTAGGTGTCTCTGGGGCTTCTAGTAAAAAAGAGACTGAGTTTGGTGGCTTGTTTTAAGGCTCAAAATTAAAAAATATGTTTGGGCAGCAACATACTGGAGAAACTTACTGTAAAGAAAGGGGAATTAGGGTGGCACCTGTGGCTCAGTGAGTAGGGACTGGCCCCATATACCAAGGGTGATGGGTTCGAACCCAGCCCCGGCCAAACTGCAATTAAAAAAAAAAAAAGAAAGGGTAAGTAAACATGATGCCATAGTTTTAAGGGCAAAATATTGGTTATGGACAGACATTTTCCTTAAGGCACCCCCTCCCCCAAACTAGACTTTGGGCATTAACTACATGGTACAGCTATACTATGTGGTTAGCTGTGATTGTACCGTGTAGTTAAGGCCCAAAGTCTAGTTTTGGGGGGGGTGCCTTAAGCAAAATGTCTGTGTAAATTGTGCAATTCTTGACATGCCAGTACATCAGGTCCCTAGCTGACTACTGATGATGGAGCCTCACTCATGCTTTGAAGAGTGAGGGCCCTAACTAAATCAGGGGAGACCAGCAGAGCCAGGGCAAGAGTGAGTGGGTAAGTGGGGGCACCAGCAAGTGACCAGTGCATGAAACAGAACTCCAGACTGCACATTTCTCCTCTTGGAAACCACTTTAAGAGTATAGGGTCTGAGGCCAGGTTGCCTGAGTTAATTCCCACCAGTTCCTCCTTCATTTCTTCTCTGTGGCATGGATGTGATCCCTCTTTATAGTTCTAGCATATGTGAAAGATAATGATACTGATTTCAGGTGATGTATTGGGAGAATTAGATGAGTTGTTACACGTATACCTACAACTTTATATGTGTGTGTGTGTGTGTGTATATGTGTAGTGTACCTATATAAAGTACTTAGAACATTTCTTGGTGCATGGGAAGCACCATATGCATGTTAGGTGTTAGTGTAATTACATCCATATTGGCAGTTATGAGGGCCTATATAACTCAGACTCTTCCCAGAAGGTAATGTGTTTCCTGTTACCAGAGGTCCCATCAAATACATTATCCTGGGGGAGGTTACTGTACCAGTAGGGCTTATGCTAGACGGCCTAGCCTGCACACTGCCACAGTGCCTGCTGGTTGTCTTCAGTTACTGCTGCAGAGTGTGAAGGCCCCTGTGTCCATCAAGGATAACCCTTAATTCCATTCACTGCTGTTTGCTACTCTTACCACTCAAAGGATTAGAAGTCCTGGTCTGTCACTGACTTACATGCTAGACTAGAGCTGTAAGGGTGGGAGAGAGTGCACAGAAGAGAAGGAATGCCTTTCTGTCCTGCTAGCTCCCCCAGATTGCTGGAAGATTGTGGGTAGGTTACAGGTTGTGGGAACCAGGTGGCAGCGTAAGGGTAGCATTTTAGGGGAATCAGAATATTCACCTGTTTCCTAGCTGTGGTGGGGATGAGGCATCAGATGTGGGGATTCTCAGAGAAGACCAAGGACTTAGAGCTGCCAGGGATTGTGGGAAAACTTCCTGTTTGGGGTTTCCCCAATCAGGCCCATGTTCCAGTTTGTCCTTCAAACTTCCCAAGTTACTGGACAGCCAGTAACTGAGGGAACCATGAATGACCTCTTTTGTATAACCACAGAAGTTGACGTGGTTACGAGTCATATTCTTTCTCTTTTTAACAAATTTTCTTGAAAATGGACAAGGCATACATATGTGGTGTGATGAATTTTTATAAAGTGAGTCACTCATGAAACCACAAGGATTAAGAAGTAGAACATGACCATCTCCCCAGAAACCAATCCCACCACCCTTCCCCCTTGTTATCTCACCCAACAAAAGAAACCACTATTCTGATTTTATAATCATAGATTAGTGTTACCTGCTTTAGAATTTTATGTAAATGGATCACAGAGCTGGTTTCTTCACTCTGGTATCTGGCTTCTTTGGTTCACAGTCACATTCGTTGGTATGTCATAGGTAGCAGTAGTTTGTTCATTTTGTTGCTGTCTTTTGTCCTATCATGTGACTACCCCACAACCTATCAATCTTCTGTGAACCCCAATATGAGACTACTATGAAAAATGCTGCTCTGATCATCCTTGTGTATGCATTTTGCATTCTGGTGAATATATGTTAGAAGCATAATTGCTGAATGGTGGGGCAAGCATAAGTCCAGCCTTAATAGAATTGGCCATAGAATAACAATATGTGTGTCCATAAAGTTAATGTGCAATCTACTATGTTAAACTATTTTTAAATTGCACATGAACTTTATATCCACCTTGTATATCCTCCCTGAATGGCATATGGGAGCCCCGGTTGCTCCATATGCTGCTGTTCCTGGGTCCTGCCAATCTCTTTTCTGTTTTGTTTACAGTTTTAGCTATTCTAATACCAGCAGTTCTTACCCAAGTCCCAGTCTCCAGACTCCTGGCTGTTCATATTCATGAAGTCAACTCAATATTGTGGTTGTAGCTGTTCTTCTTGCAGGAGAACATTAGACACTTTAGTCAAGTATTTAAAATACAGTTGCTTGAACTACACTGATGGAATGTTCTCATCTAGCAGAGCTTTTAATCTCAATATGCTTCTCAGTTTAAATTGTTTTCTTTTTATATATCAGGGTTCTCAGCCAGGAGCCTGGATCAGATGATTTGGGGGGCTTTTGTAAAAAGAATTGAACTCTCAACACACTAAAGTAGGATCTCTGGTTGTACTTTTAAAATTCTAAATGTTTCAACTCATGTTAGTTGTTCCTATGAGTGCTTCTATTATATGATTGATTATCACTGTGGCTATTGAATTTAAAAGTCAATTATACCTTACTTAAATCCCCTGGGAAATGGAATCTTCTATTAAAAATACTGGGGGCAGAATACTTTTTAATAAAGAAGAGTAGTACCAAGAGTTGGGTAGAGGCTCAGGTGAAGAGAGGAGAGCAGGGCTTATGTAGGGTTTCTCTTGCAGGGCTGTGAAATCTAGTCCTTTAAAGGTAGTGGTTGGGTAAAGTTGTAGTTGTGATTTTTGGGTTTCTGATAAGAAACTATCTTGCAAGGGGAGGGAGTAAGTAAGCTCTATGCTTTCACCAAATAGTAGCCAAAGGGGAAAGGGAAAAATCCAGCTGGCAACGTATCTTAGAGGACATTTTTTTCCTGCTAATTTTAATCTTTGGTTACAAAACTTCTGACAAGGAAGAGGCATCTCACCTTTAAAAGAAGGGCCTACTTTGAGTGCCATCCTTAGTTTGGAATCAGCTTTTCAAATTTTCCTCTAATTTTTTGTCATCTCAACTTCTAAGGGCACTGAAATCAAGAAAGAATGCTTTAGATTTACTGATGAAAAAACCAAATGGCTACTTTTGGAAAGTATATTAAATTTGTATCTTCCTGACCTGAAGGTACAGCTCAGAATGTTACACAAAGGTAATTCCTATCTGTTTCTGAGTAGCTGAATTTGAGAGTGGTGAAAGTAGTTGCTTGTGGATGAATGAGTTTTCCCTCTGGATTGTCTATATAATCAATTGCCATTTGGGTAGTAAAAAGTTCAACCTCACCCAAAGGGAGGGTTGGCCTTTGCCATTGACTTTCAGGAAGTAATCTCTAAATTCCTGGAATATCATTGTTTGCCTGAGGGCCCTGAGTAGCATTAGATAATAAGACAGTGTGATTTAGGGTGAGGGCTTTGGATCATGTGGTATCAGCTGGAGTTTCCAGAGGGACTACGAACAATTCTTACATGTGGGCACTCAACCATGCCTGCATGATGGAGCCCCAGTAAAAATCTGGACACCAAGCTCGGAAGAACGTCCCTGATGGCAATGCTATGGGCACATTACCACATAGCAATTCTGGGAAAAGGAGTGCTATCCCTGAATCCACTGGGAGAAGACAGCTGAGAGGTTTGTGCTGGAAGCTTTCCTGGACTCTGCCCCTATATCTCTTCCTTTGGCTGATATAATCTGTATCTTTCCACTATTGTATATTATAATTGCAAGTATGACAGTTTATAGTGGGTTCTATGAGTCCTTATAGCAAATAATTCAGGGTCTTGGGCACCCTGAACTTGCAATTTTTTCCAGAAGTGAAGGTGATCCTGTGGCTGTCTTCCTCTAGCTTGCATCATTATCTTTTTGGTTAAAGAATGTCTCATTTTTGGAGGCTCATATGCCTTTGTTGGAGTTACCTTATTGTCATTTACTTTAGAAAAAAATCTGATTTTGGAGAAGCAGGAAAGGTTTTCCTTAATCTCTGATGTGTTCTAAAATATGGTCAGAGTTTGTATTCTATCTAGTTTAGTTCAGCAAAATCAGTTTTGTTGAATATTCTTTTTTATCAGATGAATGATGGCAAAGTCTCTGCCTTCAAGGAATTTTAGTTCGTCCCAGGATAGAAGGTGAACACCACCATGAGATTAATAATTCTAGATAGCATGGGGAGTTAGAGAAGAAGAGAGATTACAACACAATAGAAAGTTTAACATTAGAAACATTGCACTTAAACTTTGAAAGTGTAGGAATTATGAAGATTTTATATGTTGAAGAAGAGATTACATAAATTCATAAAATCATAGAATATGAAGACCAGAGAGAAATCTAGGAGTCATCCAGCCCAGTGGTTTGCAAATGTTTTCAGGAGACATGACTCAGGTTTTCCCTGAAGTTTTTGTGGAAAGATGGAGGCTCCCAAGTTCCTGGCTTCATTAGGGACCCCCTCTCTCTCTCTCTATATATATATTTTGTATTGTATTTTATATATGACTTCTTTTACAAAAGAATTCACTGTTCAAAAACATATATCAAGATACACAGATGTAGCAATCCCTTCATCTTGTAGACTTTGTGAATAGCATGGCACCAGGGAAGACTTTTGAAAGGGGAGTGACATTTTTAAGCTTGTACCTTAGGTGATCTATTAGTTATGCCTATAAATCAGTTTCTGGGAGGAGTGGTAACCACTGCACACTGAAACTGGGAGACTGAAGGTGAGTGGGTACGTGGGAAGGTACATCTTGGAAGGAAGATGAATTAGTTGCTTGTAGCAGCTAGAGAATGGAAAACAGAATCCAAGACCAACCACTCTGAGGTGATCAGATGGTTCTATGTATACAGTGAAGGTAAGAATCTTCCCTTTTGAGAGATGACAAGGTTTGTTCTATACAAGTAGAGAGTAAGTTGCCAACAGTGCCGGTAGGTAGATGGAACTGTGGGATCCAAGAATTATATACTTAAAGGTACTCTAGAATCCATTAGGAAGACCAATGTCATTAAAGAGATGAGAAAAATTCCACCCAGGAGACAGGCAGTTTAAATTACCCTAATAAATGCTTGAAAGTCTTTTAAATGCATTTGAGTTGTATTACACGTGGAAGACGACTGACACAGATACATTTAAAAGTCTTATGTTGTTTTTAATAGGAATGCTAACACTTCGGCTTTTTCTTAACTAGGAGAGATTAGTCTTTTAAAAATGTTATTCTAATCCTAATTCCCTGATCAAAACCTTTGGTGGCTGTTTTCAGAGCTGCCCAAATTAGTGAAGGCTCCTTTCCTAGATCAGATTTTATATCTTTTATTTCAACTGCAAAGTATGTGCATCTCAGGAAACTAACTCCAAAGACTAGTCAAAAGAATTACAGATTTCCCTATTTTGGATCAAACATAAGATGAAACAAAACCAAAGGCTAGACTTTCTATTGTGTAGATGTACATAATTCTTGGAGATCCCTATGAGACAGGACAGGGTTGCAGAGTATTCAAGAGCAGATTCAAGAGTACCTCAAGTAAGTCATTTATCCTCTCTAACATTTCTTGTTTTTCTTTAGAAACTTAGGAGCTTGGAATGGGTATTCTCTAAGAAGCTTCCAAGTCTTTTTTTTTTAAATTTAATTTAATTTTGTTTTATTAAATGATAGCTGTGTACATTAATGCAAACACGGGGTACAGCGTAGTGTTTTCATATACAATTTTTAAATATCAAACTTGTTAACATAGACTTTATGTCATTTACTTAGTTATTGTGTTAAGACATTTATACTCTAGTTTTAGAAAGATTCACTTATACCCTTATAAGACAGACCATAGAGGTGATCTTTCCAATCACCCTCTCTCCACCCACCTGCCCTTCTCCCCTCCCCTCTCCCACCTCTTCCCC
>NW_003852407.1:1733795-1749684 GCF_000181295.1 Otolemur garnettii | reverse complement strand
TTGTTGAATAGGGAATCTTTTCCCCACTCAATGTTTTTAATTGGTTTGTCAAAGATGAGGTAACGGTAGGTAGCTGGATTCATCTCTTGGCTCTCTATTCTGTTCCATACAACTACCTCTCTGTTTTTGTGCCAATAGCATGCTGTTTTGATCACTATCGATTTATAGTATAGTCTAAAGTCTGGTAGCGTGATTCCTCCTGCTTTGTTTTTATTCCTGAGTAATGTCTTGGCTATTTAGGAACAGAAGAGATTAAACTTTCACTTTTCGCAGATGATATGATTGTATACCTGGAAAACACCAGGGATTCAACTAAAAAACTCTTAGAAGTGATCAAGGAATATAGTGGCGTATCAGGATACAAAATCAACACTCATAAATCTGTAGCCTTTATATATACCAACAGCAGCCAAACTGAAAAAACAGTCAAGGATTCTATTCCATTTAAAGTAGTGCCAAAGAAGATGAAATATTTGGGAGTATACCTAACAAAGGATGTGAAAGATCTCTATAAAGAAAACTATGAAACTCTAAGAAAAGAAACAGCCAAAAATGTTAACAAGTGGAAAAATATACCATACTCATGGCTAGGAAGAATCAACATTGTTAAAATGTCCATATTACCCAAAGCAATATACACTTTTAATTCAATCGTCATTAAAGCCCCACTGTCATACTTTAAAGATTTTGAGAAAATAATACTTCATTTTATATGGAATCAGAAGCTTCCAAGTCTTAAGAGTTAGTTGTCTTATCCAGTCTGCTTGGTTCTATGTCATTTAAAGCATAAAGTAAAATATAACTTAAAATTTTAAAACAAAATTCCTCAGATTTATTGGAATATTTTCTTATTGGTTCTTTTATTTATTCATTATTCCATCCTGCTGTATATTCATTTTTTTTTAAATCTGTGAGAACCCTCAGGGAAAATGGTTGTTCTTTAGGAGGAGAGATTCATTATGATTCTTTAATTATGTAGTGTTGTTCCAATCTGGATATCTTTGGTCCTTATCTTTCAGAGTAATTAAACATTCCATTCACCCTTAATGTCTTATATGAAATACCTGATAATGTAAGCATAGTCTAGAAGAGAGTAGAAAATTTATTTGAGAAATGCAGGAAACCTTTGGATGAGGAGTGATAGTCAAAATGGTAATTATAGGTATTTTTTAATTATCCCATTTTTATTCTTCATACGAGAGACTATATGTAAAAAAGAGATGTGAGCACCTGCATTGTCTGTGTTCATAGATGTATGTTGCTGTTCCTATTGCTTTGTGTGGATGTCTGTGTGTGGTGGGGTGGGGAGCAGAGAGAGGGAGAGAGACCCCTGTGACCAAGTGGCAACTTCTGGGCCCTTCGCTTGTCAGACAGCTCTTCCATTTAGAGATAATGTTGACTTTTGAGAAGTCTAAGATTTTGTGTTTTAGACATAACTCTCCAGTTAAAGAGAAATCCAGTAGCACAAAAACATTCACTCTAATGATTTTTAGCTGTCTATTCTAGGACATACTTAGAAGTTCTTCAACTCTGCTGTCATAATAAAAGAAATTAACTTTGGGACAGTTATCACCATCATGTCAAAACAGATGACAACCCCCCCTCCCCTTAGATGTTCAGAGATCATAGAACCTCAGGATGAGACATACTTTGTGGAGCTGTGTTCTGGAATCTGGCTGGACGGTGCTCTGTTCCTTCCAGCATTGATGATGGTTGGCCAGACAGTGTGGTAGCCGACTGAAAGATGCTTTCTTTGAGAGGTGTTGTTTATTGGTGTTATGGATGCCAGGATTATGTTTTAACTTGTCTGGGATCTGAAAGATTGTGTATAAATGTAAAATTGGTAGGAGCTGTTCTTGGTGTTTATGACAGCCTTGGGATTTAGGGCCTAAACTCTTGACAAATGAATAAGAGCCTTGCAATATAATAAGATCTGAGTTGCTCTATATGCTCCATGTTTTCTTATTCCTTACCTATATGGAAGGTACATGGAGAGCTTGGGGCAGGGAAAAGCTAAGAGGAAATAAAGGGAGAAAGTGTCCAGCATTAATAATTCCAATACCTGTCAAGGCTGTTTAAGGTTTTTGCTTACTTAAATTTCATTTCCAAAAGTCAATGGTTTCAATTTAACTTACCAAAGTGTCTCATAAGGACCCACGGTATGCTGTGGTGAAAGAGGTATCTCATAAACATGGGGATTCCTATGGGAATGGCTTTTGTGCACAGCCTCCTGCCCCTTATGTTTTAATCTCAGGGTAACTATGAAAGAAAGTTCAGTTCCTTAACAAAAGGGAAAACTTCCAGTGCCTTTTTTTGTTGTTGTGGAGGAAAAAGTAAAATGATGAAAGATCTAATTTCAAATATCAGATATCTACGCTGTCTATATTCTTGTCTTCCTTTTGTTTAAAATCCAAAGTAGATGATCTGAAGCACACCGTCCAGTCTCTAGAGAGAAATTACTTAAATCTTGATATAATTTCTTATAGCATTTTGAACTTCATCATTTTAAAACTACCTTTAAATATTTATTGATAAAAGGCACTATTTTCTTTAACTTGCTCTCATAGCATCTGGAAATTCAATAAGCTATTATTTATGACCTTCATTTGAATACGATCTCCCTCAAGATTCTGGCATGTTAAAGCAGAAATGGACTGTTTCTGCAGGTGTGGTGAAATATAATAGCTTGAAAAGTGTTGAGGCATTTCAAAGAAAAAGTTATTGCTTGATGAGTATTATACATGTTTAGAGAGCATGATTCACTGGAGGCTTGATCTTTCCCCTCAGCCTTTTACTGTCTTCAAAATTCCCCCTTCAGTTCTGATTAAAAATGATGGATCAAACATGAACATTTATCTCTTTTCCCTCTGAGAATCTTACTAAAAATAGTTAAAAAGTGTTTTTAAAAAAAAGATTGGAACCTTGAAGGATGAAAAGAAACATGAGAAAAAGACAAAAGTGTGAAAACAATGGGCACAGTGGTTTGTAGTAAATGATTTAGCAGAGCTTAGTGAGTTGTAAGCAAGTAGTGGGAGAAGCTGAGAAGATTTTGATTTATATTTCAGATCCCTATAAGATATAGAAATTGACACCATCAGGTGCATCTGAAAATAAGGATGCTGTGGAGAAAGAGATAGGCTGAAAGACTGATGAATTAGTAGTTCAGAGCCTAAATCTACCCTTTATTCTTTCTATCTGGGAGATTTCCCTCCTAACCCCTAGGTAAGATAGATGGAGGTTTATTCTCAGAGGTGGACATTGAGCCTCTGTATGGAGTAAAGGTACTAAATAAATAAATAGAGGATAATAGTAGAATGTTGTTAGGATATCCTTGAAATCTCCAAATTCTTCCCTCAGTAGGCTCTAGGAATAACTGCAGCTATGCTAATTATCTTCAGGCAGAGACGGAAATATTTTTCTTGGGGTTTTGACTAATACAAGAGAAAATAATTATTGAAAATGCTGGTGACTATTCCATTTCTAAATAACTCTTTTATATGAATAGAAAGCCAAAGATTATCTCACATATGTATATACTATACATGGTATAGTATACTATACTATATATGTATATCTCTTATATATACTGTATACTATATAATGTATATACATATACATATCATACATATATGATCTTTCATAATGTGTACATATGTATATATACTATATATGATATGTATATGTGTGTATATATATATACATATATATACATAGTATCCTGAAACTTTAGTGAATTTGTGTATTAATTCTATGTTCTTGGAGGGTTTTGTGTTTGAAGTCTAGGTTTCTGTGGGTATACAATCATATTGTCTGCAAAGAAAGATCATTTGACTGATTCTTTTCCAATTTGGACATCTTTTATTTCTATTCTCTTATCTGAGAATCTATCTATCTATCTATCTGATATATATATATTTAGATATATATTCGATATATATCTGATATATGGATATATATTTATATATATTAGATATGTATTTATCTGATATATTTAGATATGTATATTAGATATATATCAATTGGAGTGATAGAATTATATATAAATATAAATTTTATAATATATAAACATATATTATTATATAATTTATATATTTTTATAGATAGATAGATGTATTTCTGGCAAAGTCAACACTGCATGTGATAGACATGCACACAATTAGAAAAAACATAGAGAAACAACTTCATTGATCCTTAAAAAGGAGAAGATGTAACATCTTGGATCTGCAAATTGGATGCTATTTAAAAGTGGAAGTTCTATCTAGAGAAACAAGATAAACGAAAGAAATAAAAGGTGTCCAAATTAGAAAAAAAGAAGTCAAATGATCTTTCTTTGCAGAATATGATTGATACCCAGAGGAACCTGAAGACTTCACATACAAATCCCTCCCAAGAACACAGAATTGATAAATATTTCAGTAAAATTGCAGGATACAAAATAAACATACAAAAATAAGTAGCATTTCTATATACCAACATCAAACCATCTGAAAAAGAAACCAAGAAATGAATCCTATTTACAATAGCTACAAATAAAATACCTAAGAGTAAACTTAACCAAACAAGTGAACAATCGCTACAATAAAAAGTATAAAAAAATTGGGCGGTGCCTGTGGCTCAAAAGAGTAGGGCGCTGGCCCTTTATATCGGAGGTGGTGGGTTCAAACCTGGATCTGGCCAAAAACTGTAAAAAAAAAAAAAAAAACTATAATAAATTGATGAAAGAAATTGAAGAGGACACACACACACAAACACACAAACACAAGGAAAGATATTCTATTGTCATGGATTAGAAGAATTAATATTGTTAAAATGTCCATATTACCCAAAGTGATCTATAGATCCAGTACACTTTCCTCCAAAATATCAAAGACATTCTTCACAGAAATAGAAAACATAATCATAAAATATTTATGGAACCACAAAAGATGCAGGAATCACATTACTTGACTTCAAATTATACTACAGAGCTGTAGTAACTAAAATATGATGGCACTGACATAAAAACAGATGCATAGACCAGTGAAACAGAATAGAAAATTTAGAAAGAAATCCACACATCTATAGTAAACTTATTTTCAGCAAAGGTGCCAAGAACGTACATTGAAGAAAGGACAATCTATTTAGTACATGGTGCTGAGAAACTGGATATCATATGCAGAAGAATGAAATTAGACCCTTATCTTTCACTATATGCAAAAATTAAATGACTATGGATTAAAGGCTTATAATCTCGGACTTGAAACTATTCAACATTGGAGAAATATTTCATAATATTGGTCTAGGCACTGACTTCATAACTAATACCTCTAAAACACAAGCAACCAAAGCAAAATTGGACAGATGAGATCACATGAGGCTAAAAACCCTTTGCACAGCAAAGGAAACACCCATCCGAAAAGAGATTTATCACTAGAATAGATAAGAAGCTCTAACAACTCAATAGGAAAACAAATAATTTAATTAAAAATGAGCAAAAGATCTCAAGAGACATTTCTCAGAAGAAATATACATGTCCCATAGGTATATGAAAAAATGCTCTACATCATTAGTCATCAGAGAAATGCAGATCAAAATTGCAATGAGGTTTCATTTCACCGCAGTTAAAATGGCTTTTATCAAAAAGACAATACACATGTTGGTGATGCTATGGACAAAAGAAACCCTTGTGCCCTGTTGGTGGGAATGTAAATCAATGCAACCAATACGGAAGATTGTCAAAAATTTAAAAATAGAGCTACCATATGACTCAGGAATCCTACTGCTGGGTATATATCCAAAAGAAAGGACATCAGTGTATTGAAAAGATAACTGTATTGCCATGTTTATTGCAGCACTATTTACAATAGCCAAGATTTGAAACAACCTCAGATTAATTAATAAAAAATGTGATACATATATACAACATAATACTATTGAGCCATAAAAAAGGAAGTCTTGCTAATTACAACAAAGATGAAATCAGAGAACATTATGTTAAGTGAAATAAGCCAAGTGCAGAAAGACATAGTTCACATGTCCTCACTGATAGATGGGAGCTAAATACTAAAATAATTGATCTTATGGAGGCATAGAGTAGAATGATGGTTACCAAAGGCTGGGAAGGGAGGAGGGAAATACAATGGGGATGGTGAATAGATGCAAAAATATAATTAGAATGAACAATATTTGTTTGCACAACAAAGTGATGATGATCAATGAGAAGTTAGGGTATACTTTAAAATAACTTAAAGACTAGAATTTTAATGTTCTTCACAGAGAAATGATAAATGCTTGAAGGGATAAATACCCCAATTACCCTGATTTGATTATTATACATTATATGCTTGTATCAAAACCAAATATGTAACCTCTAAATATATACGATTATTATCTACCTTGAATAATTAAAAATAAAAAATTAAAGATACTTTCAGGGAAAACAAAATGAGGTTTCAAAAATTAAAATAGAGTAGCAGAAGTTTTTAAAAAATTAGTATAATAAGAAGATAGAGTTGAGAATATCTGTTAGGAAGTAGAACATAGACAACTCTAACAAAGATTTATGAAAAAGAGAGAGAAATAGTAAGAAAAACATAGGAATAGTATAATAGCTCCACCATCTGACAGATAGAATGCATACGAAGAAAAGAAAAAACTGGTGGGAGAAAATGACAAGTAATATAAGAAAAATTTCCAGAGCTGAGAAACAGGAGTTTTCATAATGAAAGAGCTCACCAAGTGCCCAGCAAAATTCTGTGAAAATAGACACATTAAAAATGCACAGTAGAACATAATTTCAGAATAGGGGGACTATGATAAAATCTTAAAATTAGCTTAGCAAAACCAATTTCATACAAGAGGTCAAAATGAGAATACAACTAAACTTTTCAACACAGAAATGGAGGCCAGAAGACAAGGGTGAAATCCTTGTTGAAGGAGCAATGTTTGAACTTGGACTTTTCTTTTATTAGTTTTTGGCTAGGGCTGGGTTTGCACCCACCACCTCTAATATATGGGGCCAGTTCCCTACTCCTTGAGCCACAGGCACCACCCTGAACTTGGACTTTTTTATGGTCAGAGCCCTCCTGATTATCATGAAAGTAGGAAAAGCATGTTTCAAATGCACAAGTTCTTTGAAAAGAACAGAACTATTCACCATCCTGTCTTGATTATGAAGCTACTAGTATGATTGGTACCTGTGATTTAATGGTAGACACAAAAATATATACCGGGAAATATAATTTTTACAAAGCATGCTAAGTGAGTAAAATTCAATCCTATTAATTCTAAACCAATAAATTTAAGTTTTGTTTCCTCAGCTGCAACTAAAGATTTGCCAAGGAGCTGTTGAGTTAATTGCAAAGGGTGTTTTCCTCCAGTCCTAGAATTAGCTAACAGGAAAACCATGTTGGATATGGAAGAACATCTTTTCATACCCTTCTCAGAGAGCCACTGATAGCTGTCCAATGTCTCAAAAAAATGACATTGCCAGCCAGCTGACTGGGAGCACCTGGTGCTGGGCTACCCCAGAATGTTTACTGAGCTCACGCTTCAGCCTGCTTCCCTCGGGGCATTATCCCCTGCACCCTGGGCAAGCAGTCTTCCTTGGGTCTGTGAGTTCTACATATCCACTTTTTATGAAAGCAGGATGCATCTTTGTGTGTACGGAAATGAGGTAGCTTAGTAAAGGCAACACATAACTGGAAAAATAAGAACCAAGGACAATGTCTTACATTTGAATAATCTCTTGGATTTTGTAAAGTACTTTAACAAATTATTTGATCCTTGAAACAAGACTATGGGGTAGAAAGTCTGCTTTTTTCCAGGTTAGTGACTAAGAAAATCCAAACTAATTAGGAGCTAACAGAGCTAGGTCCTGTTATTCTGGATTTTCATTTGAGTGACCTTTACTTTATTATTTTGAGATTCCAAAAAAAGAATTAGAAAGTGCCTTTAGGTTTCAGTCCTACTCTCTTTATCTCCACTTTAGAAAGAGTACTTCCTCTGGGCTCACAGGTTAAGTTGCTCTTACTTGGTGGCCATTATCATGTTAGAATTAGTACATAGCATATTGTAGGTTACATTGTTTATATGTGTAAAGTAAGGTCCCTGTGGTAGTTGTGTCCCTCACCCAGGAAATCTGCCATATACCCTTACATTGTGCCTATTAGGTGAGAGCATACCAATCTTCCTCCCTCCTCACCACTCTTCTCAACTTGAATTAATTGAGTTTTTCTCTTGTGTTGGCATGTATTAGATCTCTACTGGCTTCATATTAGTATTGAATACATTGCATACTTGCTTTTCAGTTCTTGTGATACTTTACTAAAGAGAATATTCTCCAACTCTATCCAGGTTAATACAACAGAAGTAAAGTCTCTATCTATTTTATGGCTGAATAGTATTATGCTATATACATACCACCATTCATTAATTAATTTATGTATAGAAGGACACTTGGGTTGATTTCACATCTTGACAATTGTAAATTGAGCTATGCTAAACAATCTAGTGCAAATTTCCTTAGGATAAAATGATTTTTTTTTCTTCTGAGTAGGTACCTAGTAATAGAATTGCAGGATCAAATGGAAGGTCTATTTTGAGGTTTTTGATGATTTTCCATACTTCTTTCCAAAGAGGCTATATTAGTTTGCAGTCCCACCAGTAGTGTAAAAGTATTCCTTTCTCTCCACAACCATGCCAGCATCTGCAGCTATGAGACTTTGTGATGTGGGCTATTCTCACTGGGATTAGATGATATCTCAAGGCAGTTTTGATTTGCATTTCTCAGATGATCAGGTATGTGAGCATTTTTTCTTGTATTTGTTGGCCATTCATCTATCTTCCTCAGAGAAGATTCTATTCATGTCTCTTGCCCAGTAATAGATTGTATTGCTCTTTTGTTGTGTTGATTAATTTGAGTTCTCTGTAGATTCTAGTTATCAATCTTTTGTCAGATTCATAAATTTGTGGAATCCAAATATATTTTCCCATTCTGAAGCCATGTTTTTTTGGATACTTAACCTGTGTCAAGCAAAGTTCTATGCATATTACGTGAATAATCACCAATTTTCTTAACATATTTTTGAGATTGATATTGTCTTAATTTCCTCAATGATTTTTTTAAAAATAGCAGAACAGTCATATACATACAAGCAAAAATCCCAATCAATGACACAGTATTGTAAGACTGAAAAGTAAGATGGCCCCAACTATGTATATCCATTTGTAGACAAACTCACAGAAGCTAAGAGTTTCCTATATATAGTGGAGTAGCGTGGACTTATCACATATGGCTTTCATAGTATTGATGTACGTTCCTTCTATACGTAATTTGTTGTAAGTTTTTATTATGAAAGGATGTTGAATTTTGTCAAATGCTTTCACAGTGCATATTAAGATGATTATGCGACTTTTGTCTTTCATCCTGTTAATGTGACGTATTGTGTTTTTTGATATGCATTTGTTGAACCATCCTTGTATTTCATAAATAAATCTTATGTTTTTATAGTATATGACCCTTTCAATGTGCTGCTGAATTTTGAGGAATTTTGCATCTATGTTCATCAGGGATATTGGTCCATGATTTTCTTTTTTTGTTGTGTCCTTGTTTAGATTTGGTTTCAGGGTAGTGCTGGCTTGTAAAATGAGTTTAAAAGTATTCTGTCCTTTTCATATTTTGTCAAAAGTTTGGAAAGGATTGGTATTAGTCATTTTTAAAACGTTTGGAAGAATTCAGCTGTGAAGTCATTAGCTTCTCTGCTTTTATTTGGTGGCAGATTTTTTAGTACTGATTTAATCTTACTTGTTATTGGCCTGTTGAAGCCAATGTTTATAATTCATTTTTGGTAGGTTGTATGTTTCTAGAAATTATTCATGTCTTCTAGGTTATCCAATTTGTTGATATATAATTGTTCATGTAATTGTTGGTATATACTTGTTCTTCGTATGTCTGTGTATTCGGTTTTAATGTCTCCTCTTTTATTTATGATTTTGAGTCTTTTCTCTCTATTTTTAGTCTAGCTAAATGTTCTCAATTATATTACCTTTTCATAGAACCAAATCTTAATTTCTTTTATCTTTTATTGTTTTCTGGTTTGTACTTTAGTCATTTCTGCTCTGATTCTTATTATCTTCCTTCTACTAACTTTGGGCTTAGTTCTTTTTCTAGTTCCTTAAGATGTAACATTTGGTTGTTTATTTGAAATCTTTCTTCTTTAATGTAGATATTTATTGCTATAATATTCTCTCTTACTGCAGGGAGTAATTAGTTTTAGTATGTTCTGTTTCCATGATTTTATTTTATTTTTTTTTTTTTACAGTTTTTGGCTAGGGCTGGGTTTGAACCCACCATCTCTGGTATATGAGGCCAGCGCCCTACTCCTTTGAGCCACAGCCGCTGCCCCTTTTATTTATTTTTATTTTTTTGCAGTTTTTTATTTTATATTTCATTTCTTCTATGACCTATTGATTGTTTAGGAGCACAGTATGTAGTATGCACATATTTTTGAATTTTCAAGAGCCTTCCTGTTGTTAATTGCTAGTTTCATACCAGTGTGTTTGAAAAAAAGATTTTTTTTTGATATAATATCAGTTTTCTTAAACTTAAGATTTCTCTGTGGCCTAACATGATACATCCTGAAGAATGTTCCAGGGCAGTGCCTGTGGCTCAGAGGAGTAGGGTTCCAGCCCCATATGCTGGAGATGGTGGGTTCAAATCCAGCCCCGGCCAAAAACTGAAAAAAAAAAAAAGAATGTTTCATGTGCACTTGAGGAGGATAAGTATTCTTCTGGTGTTGAAGGGAATGTCTTCCCTGTGAGGTTCAATTGGTCTAAAATGTAGCTTAAGTCCAATGTTTCCTTTGTCTTTGAAGTCCCATACTATTATTTATACTGACTTCGATCTTTCCCTTCAGATCTGTTAATTTTTGCTTTATATATTAACGTGCCCCATGGTGGGCACACACATAAATATTCAATATAGTATTAATGCACTGACCCTTTATTATAGAATGAACTTTGTTGTCTCTTCTTATAGTTTTTTATTTAAAGCATATTTTGTCTAATATAAGTATAGTTACTTTTCTTTCTTTTGGTTTCTATTTTCATTTCCCTTAACTTCCTATATGTGTCCTTAAAGGAGAAATGAGTCTCTTATGGAGAGCTACACTTGGGTATTTCTTTTTTATGCTTTTAATATCATTATTTGTGTTCCCTAATACACAAACAAGGATGATGTCAATACTGCGATGGAAATGTTAAAAAAAAATTATACATGGCTCATGTCTTCTATGCACCTTCCTAGAGATAAATTAGTGGTGAGCATGCAGAAACCTGTCTGGGTGGCAGCCACAGCTGAGGGTAGAGGGAGTGCTAAGGCAGTATCTACAAGGGGGAAGGTGGCAAGAGGGCAAGCTAAGGCCTTGATCCTTCCCCTTTAGCCTCCAAGACAGGGAAGGAGGGAACCACATATTCTCCCTAGAAACAGAAGCTTCTGGCTGCCAGCTTCCATCTCTCTGCCATACATACACTGTCTTGGTCAGAAATCCTTGCCTGCCAGGGAACTAGTGTGTCCTGTAAGGAGGGAAATTTTCCCTAGTTCCTCAAGGCCAGAGAGATTAAGCAATGGGCCAGAGTCACAGAGAAAATCAGTGGCAAAGCCAGCAGTTTAAATAAGCCCAGAAAAGAGCAGGTACTCATGTTCTAGAAGGGAGAGTCAAGGAGTCCAGGGTGGTGGTGTGGTGGGAGGCCTGGCTCTCAGTCCTAGATGACAGTGGGTGACTATGCTGGCCAGGGTGGGAGATGGGCTCAAATGGACCCTGCAGGTACTTATTCTGTTCCTTGTCCTCTTCTGGAATTTTCTCATCTAACTAGAACCCCTGCAGTAGGGACTCTAGGGGTGCACTGAAGGTGTGGTGGCAGGGGGTGGGTGAAGAGCTGCATCCCTTTGCAGTTGGGTGTGGTACAGGGGGAGCTGCTACCTTTCCTGACACAGCAGCTCACTCCCTGTTCTTGTCACTGCCCTTCCAGCTCCCAGCTCCGAGGACTGGTGTCCAGAGTGGGCTGTGGGTCTGTCCATTGCATCTCACTGTATGTGAGTGATATCCATGAGAGTGGATAAACCAACACATGTGGGGTGTCAGCCTGGAAGAATGGGGGAGTACACACCTGGGCTCTGGACATGAGATTTGTGGGGCATAGGCTTGAGCAGTGTTAGACTACCCTGTGTTTTCACTTCATTTTTCTTCACATGGGGACAGATTGCCTAGTTTCAAGTTGGGAAAACTATTTTTTTTCTTTTGCAATTTTTGGCTAGGGCTGGGTTTGAACTGGCCACCTCTGGCATATGAGTGCTCTACTCCTTTGAGCCACAGGCGCTGCCAAGGAAAAGCTATTTTTAATACATCCAGCTGTTACTTTTTTATATTTATTTTCTTTTGAATTTTTTTTGTTGTTTTTTATTGTTTTCAAAATGTTTTTGGTTACTTGAATGACTTTTGTTGTGCTTGACACACATGGCATTCACTGTACCACTTAGGTAGATTTTCACACATCTTCTCCCCTACTACCTGCTTGATTTCTAATGACTTTTACTTCCTTTTGGAGTGTTATTTTTTGACCTATGATTGGCTCTAGCCTAAGGTGACCAGACGTCCCACTTTTGGTGGGACAGTCCTGATTTTTAACAATTTTAACCATGTCCTGTGGCATTTTAAAAAAGTCCCGATTTTTGGAAAGAATGCATGACAAGCTATGGAATGCAGGAGAATAGGAAGGGAATATATGGTTTTCAGCTGCCATGTGGCTATTTTGCCAGGATATGAGTTTTATATTATTTTTGTTAATTTTATAACGTTAAACTTTAATAATAACAAATAATTGTTGAGAACTGACTATCAAGAACTGATAATCAAAGTTTGCATTGTTGTCAGGCCCTGCCCCCCCATCGATAGTGTCCTGCTTTACCAATGTTAAAATCTGGTCACATTACTCTAGCCCCTCAGGAGAATCACTGGAATGCCTCATGTGTGGATAGGGCCCTGGAACTTCCAAGTGAGTCCTTATTCTTTGCCATAACAGAAAGAGATGGGAGAGTGAGCCTGGGCCAGGGCTGAATTGGATGAGCTTGCCCTCAGGCTCTACAAAAGTTGGTAAAGGAGCTGTTTTGGCAAGAGTCAAAGGTTTGCGCCAAGTTTCTGGGGAGAACCACCAGGGATGTGCTGAATTAACCCCACCCAGCTGGAAAGTCTGCTTTGGGGGCAGGGTCATTGAGATTCACAATCTGGCTACGGTAGGAGCAGGTTTCATTTTTCCCTCCTCCCCCTTACTCTGTCGTCTCTCTCTGGAATCTGCCAGCAAGCAGGTCAAACTAGCTAAACACCCCATGATGGCACCTGGGCTGGGAGCTTCCCTTTCTAGGATCCCACCTGGGATGAAAGCACTCTTGCTCTCTCTTTAGTTATACCCAGGCATACTCCCTCTACTCCCAGGAATAGTTCACAAATCTCCCCTCCATGCCCCTGAGCAGCATGATAGCGTTCTAGGGACATGGGTTCTGGGCTGCAGGCCTGTCCTTGGGTCCCTGAAGAGCAATCTCTGACTGTGCCAGGGAGAAGCATGCTGGTTCCATGTTTCCTATGGGGTGCTTAACAGGTATGATGTCCTTCCATTTTGGGGTATATTCTGCTCTGATGGAACAGCCAGGCAAGCAGTACTGGAGGATATTATCAAGCAGGGAGCTCCTAGTCTGAACACCCCATAGTCCTCTGTAGGTCTTTTTTTTTTTTGCAGTTTTTGGCCGGGGCTGGGTTTGAACCCACCACCTCTTGCATATGGGGCTGGTGCCCTACTCCTTTGAGCCACGGGCACTGCCCTTCTGTAGGTCTTTAAGAGGAGAGGTTTGAGCAAACCTCTCTGTGGAAGCCCTAGTGTGGTGTATGTACCAACAGGGGAAAGCAGCAGCTCCTGAGAGCCCTGGCTCAGTTGTCTCTCTTAGCTGCCATCAGTGGGGGAGGAAGAGTCTAGATTGAGGAAAGCTAGCACTCTGGTCATCTTTGTCCCTTTCTCTGGAAGGCAGCCCTTCAGGAATGTCTAGGTTCTGGGATCAAATCCTCCAGGATGCATTAGTGCCCTGTAGCTCCTATAATCTGGACTGGAATTGAGAAATGTTTGTGTGAGACTAAGCAAGATGAAAACTGAGGGGGCAAAGGCCCCCTGGGGAAGACAAAGGCCCACAGTGTGGGGAGAAGCAATGGGTGCATGCTGCCTGGGCTTGGGTCTGGGGTGATGGGAAGTGCCTCAAGGAGGGTGGCAGGCTGATGCTTTGTCCTCAAGAAGCTCCCGGTTCACTGGCAGCAGCAGCTTTAGGGCTTGTGGGGGTAGAGGAGCTCTCTAGCTGCTTAGGAGTGTGCTGACTGCCAGAGATGTGAGGGAGAGGGGAGACAAATCTCTCCATCTACCCTTTCCTCTGTGCCCCAAGACTCTCAGGATTGCCCTTTGACAATATCTTGCTCCTCCCCCTCTGTTCTGCGACTTCTTCCTATGGAATCTCTTATAGATTTGAGAACTTTTCTCTCAGAATGACATTTGATCTATGATTGTTTATTTGTCTTTTGTTCTCTTTCATCTAAAACTTTTCCATCTTTCTGAGATGATCTCAGACATCTTGCCTCTCCCCTCCAGCTATCTAGCTATCTTTTGATTGGTAAATTTAGTCCATTTATAGATAATCCTTACCAATTAAAATTACTTTTAACTATTTCCATGTTATTGTTTTCTGGTTGTTTTGTAGGTCTTCTTTTGCTTTCTTCCTCTCTGCTGCCATTTTTTGTGATTTGATGATTTTCTGCAGTGGTATGCTTTGATTCTTTTATCATTTGTGTATCTACTATAGGCTTCACTTTGTTTATTATGAGGTTTACTGTAAACATTTTTCAGGATCTCTATTCAAAAGACAAAGTAATGTCTTCCCCTCACCAAAACTATATTTTAAGAAACCCTTTAAACAAGTTTTCTTATAATACATAGTATTTATATTATTACTTTTTAAATGTTTGCATCTTTGATTTACTTGAAAAAACTTAGGTGTTTACACAGAAGGATTGATGTTTGGATCTAATTGGATTTCTTCTAATGTCATCTCCTGTTGATAGTTGGACAATTGTCCCAACAAGCATTTAGTATCTTTTTCTAACTGCCTTAAAAATCACTTGTATAATATTATAAATTCCTGAATATACTGTGGGTAATTTCTAGACCATTTATTCATAGTCCAAATTCACTGAAATTCAGTTCAATTTATCTTCCGCTGTCAGCACTAAATTCTTTTGAATGATTTTAGCTTTAAAAGGATTTTTGTTTCCTTTTTGTTTTTGGATAAAGTTAGTCCAACTCATTCACACTGTCAGGGGTCTTCTGAGTCCCTTAGAGTCTTCAGTAGACTCAGTCCTATTCATTTAGCAGAACTGTAAAGTTCAACTGAATCAAAGTGATACGAGGGGGTGGGAAATGAAGCAGCCAGGGCTTCAATGCTACAGGAAAAAAGAGCACAGTTTATTTAAAGCAAAGCAAGGAAAAGCATAGACTTTTCTGTAGGAGGAAAAGGATCTCCTTCACAAGTGAGGGGAGACTCCACACATTTGCAGTACACACGTGTAAGTATCGTTTCTTAGTTCTTCCTACAGTTATCTATAGAGCTTCTCACTGGTTCCTTTGGTCCTGAGGTATTCTTGTCTACTTCTCCCTGATCATGGGTTACCTCAGTTGCCACATGTGCCAGTTTTCTTTTTCTTTTTAGCCATAATTGCTACTTGCTATTTTCCTGGCAATCGGTGGTGTCTATTAGTCTGGTGATGTTTGTGACATTTGCTGTACGCACTGTTCTGTAACTATGACCATTACTCCACTTTGT
>NW_003852407.1:1728914-1733059 GCF_000181295.1 Otolemur garnettii | reverse complement strand
ATAACAATACATTTTAAAAATCATATCACGTTTTTCAAATATCGTCATGTCCATTATGTCATTGTTTTCTTTTAGTGCCCCTTCTAATATGAGGGAGGGAAATAAAACCCAGAGAACATTTCAGAACTTAATCAAGGTCATATTAGGACCCTGGTAGTCAGACCTGAGCTAGGAATCAAGGATGAGCCAGGTGAGTCCTGTTTCTGTGATGTGATTATTGCCTTCTCCGAAGAGAGTCTTCCCTTAAGAATTATCTACAGTCTTTCCTCATTCAGAGAAATATGACAAGTTTTTCCACAAAAAGAGTCAACATATTTTGGTTGAAACTTCACCCTGTCAGAGAGGCTGCTTGCAACCATTAGAGCTTTTAAGCAAGGATGAGATAATCACAATAATTATCTTCCATTAGCAAAATGATCTGGCACCAGATTCTTCCTCCGGTTCTCTCAGCCTCCCTTCTGAGGCAGATAGCATCTAAATTGGGCTTCTAGAACATAGCAGTGGAAAATAATCAGAGGTATAAAAATGAGCTGGAGGAGGGTAAATTAATCAAAGAATCATGAGTGGTGAAGGACCCAAGATCAGGAACATTTGATAATTTGGGTTAATAAAATTTAGTTTTTGTCTTTTCAATGGATTCACTGTAGAGCAGCCTTCCAATTAGTATGCTTGCCTCATAGCATCAATAAGGCACAAAACATTTCAATGTATCAATTCAGCATTTATCCATCTAATTCATTTCCCCTTAAGGGCAGTAAATAAGGCTTATAAAATACTAATTGCTTTAATTCAAGGTTTAATGCAAACTCAGAGAATCTCTATTCTCTGGGGAAGTAAAAAAGGATGCACTATTGGCTAAGTCTTTTTTTTTTTCTTTTGCCTAGATCCAACTAGAAAGTTAAATTTACAGGATGTTTCTATTGGCTGGCTTTTAAAAAATATCACCATCACAATCGACATCATTACTATCTTCTTCTTTGCAGGTTTTGGCTGGGGCTGGGTTTGAACCCACCACCTCTAGTATATGGGGCCAGCACCCTACTCCTTTGAGCCATCAGTGGCACCTTCATTACTATCTTTATCATTGTTTCTCACTTGATGTGTGTGTGTGCGCATATGTGTGTTTGTAGTGCTCTTAGTGTGTGTCCTAGGGGTGTGTGTGTGTGTGTGTGTGTGTGCGTTTTGCAGTTTTTGGCCAGGGCTGGGTTTGAACCCTCCACCTCTGGCATATGGGGCCGGTGCCCTACTCCTTTGAGCCACAGGCTCCACCCTGTTCCAGGTGTGTTTTTAACAGGAGAAAGTGCATTATCCCATTGATGAAACTAATGTCAGTAGACATAAGTGGTACATTCCCTAAAGCAGTCAACTCTAGCATTAACACAGTGCAGGATGCTAGAGAAAGGAGGGACTGTAAGTTTATGAGACTTACCACAACCAGTGTGCCATGACTCATTGGTGTGCTATGAAAAAAATTTTAAAGATCATTAAGTTATTTCAAAAGAAGTTCAAAGTACAGTAAGTATATTCTTTCTTCTTACTCTTTTTTTTTGTATCAACATAACTTAAGTGTGTTGTGGAAGCTTAACTATAGATTCAAGTGTTCCAAGAGATGAAAAAGGTTGAAAATGCTGATTTAACCAGATTGCATGCTCTATGGATGCTGGGGCCATGTCTAAGTTTTTTCACCAATTTATACCCAGCACAAATACAATATCTAGCACTTGGTTGGGGCTTCCTAACCTTCATTAAAATGAAAATTAAGTTACAGAGTTGAGTAGAGGGGATCTAGCTTAAGCAGTTGAAGTTAAAATACTTGTAGTCAAACTTAACTACATGCTCAAATCACCTGACGTCTAACTCCCTTCCCGGGGATTCAATTTAACTTCTAACAACCTGGTTGACTGAATATAAAAAAACTTCCTCAGGTTATTTCAATGTTAAAGTTTTGGGAATCACTGCATTAATATAATTAAAAGAAGTCCAACTTTGTATGGAAGACAGCCCTGGCTTATGAGCATATTATGCAATCAATCAAGTTTGCAAACATTTACTTAGCACCTGTTGTATATGAAACATTCTTCCTGGCTCTGGGGACTGTGGCTGACATAAGACATGGCTCTTGGAACTTCATAGTGATTTGGGAGCCAAATGAAACACTAAAAAATGGTGCGAGTTAAGTAATATGAGGCAACAATGGAAATTATAGAACAGAATTAGTACTATGTGTGGCTTATAGTGAGACAACAGATATTAAAACATTTATCAGAAGAAGAGATTTTTCCTTCTGAAGTTGTCAGGGAAAACTACACAGAAGAAGTGACTTCCAAACTGGGTCCTGAACAAAGTTCATGAAAAGAAAATACATTCTAGGATAAAAGATAACTCAAAAGAACCCCCCAAAGTGATACAATCTCAGAAATGAAAGCGTTTAAAAGATTGCTAGATGGATAACTCAAGAGTTTCGTTCTTAACAGTTTGCTAAGGGTCACTAGAAGGTTTCCAGAGCTTTGTCAGTGTTAACAGCCACTAATATGGTTTGTCTCGTGTGTAGGAGCAGAATACTTAATTGGGAATTATTATTCAGAAAATAATTGGAAATACTGGAAATTCTTAGTTGAGACAGTAAAATAGTAAAGAAAGAAGGGTTCAACAAGATTATTTCTAGCAGAGGTAAGGGTGTGAACAGCAAAGGAGTGGTTGAGATGTTGAGATGAGGTCAGGGGTCATGGAAACAGATTTTCTTGGTTGAAAAGAAATGGGGGTGGGATGCCTCCCACTAGGGTAGCTTAATAATTTAGGCCTTGTCTTGTGACCTCTGCATTTCCAAATTGTTATTAGCTGTCAGGCAAAATTTAACCCAAAGGTCAATGTGGCTTAATTATTGCCTTTGTTAAAGTCCTGATAACTGGCTATTTATTTTTAATAAGCTTGTCATTCATTATGTTTCTTAAGTGTCAAGATGACAAGAAAAGGAGGGGAAGCTTGCCTTAGTCATTAATGTCAACCAGACATTACTGGAACCCTGTTTCTTATCCATAGCTTTTGACAAATAATTCTTGGTGAGAGAAGAAAATGTTTTCTGGGAAGGAGAAAGAAGAATATAATTCTAGAAGTTTAGAATCCCAGCTTAATACAAAATAAATGAAAAAGAATTAGAAAAATGGAGGCAGGGCTACCTATAGGGTGTGCTAATTTAGGCACTTCCCTTTAAGGGACCCTGAGTTTATAAATAGATTGGAAGAAACGAGTGGATTGGCTAGTTAGTACTCAAAAGGATTCATCCTTTATGTATAAAACCTTATAGTCTCCATATAAATATGAGACTGAGACCACCTCTCTCTCCTATTTTATTCTTTGCTTAGGCAGCTCTGCACAGCTTTTTCTTCTTTCATATTTGTGGGTTTCATTAGTGTAATAGAATGGAAGGGAAATGTGGCTTGGGGTGGGCATGGAGATTGATAAGGAACTGAGTTCTAACCTTCGTCTAGTTTTTAGCCTGGGCTGAGTTGGGATTGGGGTGTTCATAATGCAGTAGGACTGGCAAATTTTTTCTGAAAGGGCGATATAATAAATATTTTAGTCTTTGTAACCTAGGTATTATTGTCTCTGTGGTCTTTGTTTTATTGTAGGTATTATGGTTTTTTATGGTCTTTAGAAATGTAAAAAACAATTCACTATCACAAAGATGTAGAAACAACCCAAGTGCCTACCAGTACACAAATGGACTAATAAAATGTGGTTTATGCATAGCATGGAGTACTACTCTGCCATAAAAAATGGTATCTTTTGTGACAACCTAAATAGAACTGGTATCTTTTGTGAGAACCTAGACGGAATAGGAAAACATTCTAAATGAAACATCACAAGAATGAAGAAACACACACCTGTACTCAATATCAAACTGGAACTAATCAATCAATATATACGTGTACATATGAAAGCAAAGCTGAATGAAAATCAAACTGGGATGGGGAGAAGGAGGAAGTAAGGATGGGTAAACTCACACCTGTCAGGTATAGTGCACACAATCTGAGTGACAGGCACACTTGCAACTTTGACTCAATCTGTACAAAAACAAAGTATGTAAACAAAACATGCATACCCCTTAATATCCGGAAATTTAAGAAAAAGAAATATCAAAAAAA
>NW_003852407.1:1721340-1727944 GCF_000181295.1 Otolemur garnettii | reverse complement strand
TTTGTTTCTCTGCTATAGCATGAAACAAGATGCATCTTCACATACAATAGCTTGTTTGACCTTTGCTTCATCCTTTCAAGAAAACAAAGCAGGTATTTTTAAATCTATTTTCAGATGAGGAGGCTAAGTTTAGAAGAGGTCCTATGATCTTCCCAACAGATCATGGATGATGATGAATGATCCTTCCCAGGATAAATGATGGGAAGAAAAGAACTCGGGATTGAAAACCAACTTTGGTTTAAAACCAGCTTCTGTTGTCAACTTACGGCAAATTTCTTAACCATTGGGACCTCATTTTAGTAATCTTTGTAACGGGTGACTTATCCCTACTTTATTGATTTGTTGAAAAGAGTAAATAATGGGTCCATAAAGTGCTTTGCATTGAACCCACGGAGTAGGTTCAATTAAATGCTAGCTTACTTTGACTTATTTTTTCAAAGCTGCATATTTCGTTGGAACAAAATTGGGAGAGGCATTCAGGGCTTGCAGCTCTGGGCTATTGTTCTTCCACTATCACTGACTGTGATTCACCATCCAACAGAGCGTAAGACAGAGTGCATAAGACATAGGGAAGAGGTGAGATTCACATATAAAATTATAGGGGAATGATATATGGTAGCTCCTTATGAAGTAAGACAAAGATGGTTACTGCTATGGCATCTTAGAAAGGAGTCTGAATGGCTTGAGGTAATTTAGAATTGAGGAGGAGTTGAGCTGATTGCATCTGCTCTGTCATATATTCTGCTATTTGTTCTCTAAAGTGATGTGTTATTCAGGGCCCCACCCTTCATCCTTGGCTCCTCCAATTCTGTTTACAATCTCAGTGTTATTATAACCAAATGTCTAGCATGGATTATTCTCTACCTTGTGGTTCCATAAGACCACCTTTCTTTTGAGATTGTGGCCCATATATGTCTACCTGACATTTCTCTCTGCTTGTTCCATGGATATATTGAAGTTACCATCTCCAAATTTGAGTTCCTTGTCTGCCTTCTCCACACCTACTCATTTTGTTCTACTTTTAGCCTCATTAATTAATACATCCATCCATCTAGAGATGAAGCCAGAATTATTGGGGTCATTTCAGGATTCTTGCTTTTGTGTCTACTCAATGTGTCACCAAATTCTGCAAATTTTCCTTCCTTTTTAATATTTTTTCTCCCTGCTCATATGCTCCTCTCTATTCCACTTTTGGCTGAGCCACTCACTAATTTCAACCTGGGGATGGTATTTATTTTCTGACTAGATTCCCTGCTTCCATTCTGGCCACTCTCCAATCCATTCCCACCATCTAGCCAGAAAGAACTTTCTAAAATATAAATCTGATTGTCTCATTCTGTCAGTGGCTTCCCCATATCTTTTGGGATGGAAAACAACCACCTTATCTTAGTCACCAGACTGTGTCAGCCCCTGGCTGCCCCTGACCACAGCTTTGGGTCTCCCCACAAGTTTAGTATTCATTCCAACAGGATCAGAACATGTGCAGGTCCCTGGACTCAACCAGTCATTTTATTCTGTGCCTTCACATCCAATCATATCAAACCGTTTTTTCCTCGAATGTCTTTTTCCCATGTCTGTAGCTCCCATTTGTCCTCTAATGACTAAACCTAAGAAATAATTCATTTTTCGTTTGCCTTTAAGGTCTTCTGTTCTCCTGTAAACACCCACTTATCACCTGTGCTGTAGCATATTTATCCTCCTCCCCCCATTGACTGTTAGGCTCTGTCTCGTGATTGGAGGAAAAGAGGCACATTCAGATTTCCTCAGATACCAAGGGAATGGGGAGAAGAAAAAATGCCATTGGTGTGAAGGCAGTCCTCCCGGAGAACTAAAGTGTCATTTATCATCATTTAGCTTTCAATAACTCTGAATGTTCAATAGCTACTCTTGTGAATTAATAATTTTCTAGACTGCCTTGCTTGTGACTCAGCAGAAGCATTAAAGTTCCTTTTTTTTTCTTACTGCTTCTAAAAAAAAAAAAAAAAATCCAAAAACAAGCCCCCAAACCTCCCGAAACTCTGCTAGCAACTCTGTATCATGGCTTTTGCTTAGTCAAAGCTTTGGTTAGACTGTGGCTTCTGATTACTATCTATTCTTGGTATATTTCCCCCATAGGGTCTCTAATTTTGGCATACATGTTGTGTATCTTTTACATTAAAAGTCCTTGGTAATGGAGTTGACACATCACTTTCCAATACTATTACAGGTAATAGGTAAATGTACCTATTCTAACTTACGTACACATTTAACTTAAGAACAAACTGCGGAAGCTGTCTCATTTGTAACCTGGGGCCTGCCTGTATTTTATTGAGAATTTGTGTTTGTAGTTTTATTTGTTGTGATCTTTCCTGGCTTGGGTATAAAGATGAGAGTCATTTGTAAAATGAGTTAGGGACGAGTTCCTCATTGATCTTAGAGAAAGAATAGAAGCCAGATCTTTTTTGTAGTTCTGGTGGAATTCTGCTGTGAATCTGTCTGGTCTGGGGCTTTTACTTGTTGGGAGATTTTTATTACTATTTTATTCTCTCTGCTCATTATTTGTCTGTTTAGGATTACACTTTCTTCCTGATTCAAGCTTGGGAAATTGTGTTTCCAAAAATGTATCCATTTCCTTTATGTTTTCTAGTTTGTGTTGTGCATAGAAGTTTTCAGAGTAGTTGTGAATAATATTTTATATGTCTCTGGTATAAGTTGTAACGTTTCCTTTTTCGTTCTTGCTGAGTGTATTTGAGTCCTTTCTCTTTTGTTCCTGGTTGATCTGGCTAGTGGTCTATCAATTTTGTTTATCTTTTTAAAGAATCAACATTTTGTTTTATTGATACTCTGCATTTTTTATTTTGGTTTCTATTTCCTTTAGTTCTGCTTTGAAATTTGTTGTTTTCTTCTGCTAGTTCTAGATGTGGCTTGTTCTTCTTTTTCTAGTTCTTTGAGGTGTGACATTATATTGTGAATTTGTGATCTTTCTGTCTTTTTGATGTAAGCATTTAAGTCTATGAATTTCCCCCTTAACATTGCTTTTACTGTATTTCATAGATTTTTGGATGCTTGTGTCATTTTTGTCACTCAGTTTGAAAAGATTTTGGTTTTCATCTTAATTTTGTCATTGACCCCAGGCCCATTTGGCGGCAGGTTGTTTACTTTCTGTGACTTTGTGTAGATTTAAACTTCCTCTTGGAATTGATTTCTAGTTTTATTCCACTATGGTCTGAGGAGATATATGGTATAATTTTTATTTTTTCGGTATTTGCTGGAACTTGTTTTGTAGTATAACCTGTGATCTCCCTTAGAAAATGTCCCATGTGCTGATAAGTAGAATGTTCTGGGAATGGCTGTTAGGCTCATTTGTTCTTGTATCCCAGTTAAGTACAGAGTTTCCTTGTTGATTTTCTGCCCCGATGATCCGTCCAGTTTTTTCAGTGGAATGTTGAAGTCCTGGCAGTTGAGATGCTGCTGTTTATTTCCTTGCTTTTATCTAGTAAAATGTGCTTAATGGATCCAGAATCTTCTATGTTAGGTGCATATTTATTTACACTTGGTGGATCTTCTTGCTGAATTGCTTCCTGATCATTATGTAATGACTATCTTTGTCTTTTTCTTTACCATTGTTGATTTAAAGGCAATTTTATCTGATGTGAAAATAGTGACTCCTGCTTGCTTTTGGTTTCCATTTGCGTGGAATATTTTGTCCATCCCTTTACCTTGCATCTCTGAAACTCCTTCTGAGTTAGATGGACTTCTTGGAGACAGTACCTGCTTGGTTTGTGTGTTTCTGATTTATTCAGCCAATCTGTTTTAAGCAGAGCATCGAGACCCTTTTTGTTCAGTGTTAGAATTGACATAGGAGATGCTGTTATGTCCATCATATTGAATGATAACTAGTTGCTTTGTTTTTTCCCCTGGGGTAACGTATTTTATAAAAACTGTTAACTTTAACTTTTAGGCGTTTTTACACTGTGAGCACGGAATATTCTGTTCCATGTATAGAGTATTTTTAAGCATTTCCTTTAAGACAGATCTAGTGGTGACAAATTTCCTCAGTGTTTATTTTGAAAAAACTTTATTTTTTTCTCATTTATGAATTCTAGGCTGGTAATTATTCTGCTTAGGAAGACTAAAAATGGGACCCCTATTCCTTCTGTTTTATAAGGTCTTTGCTGAGAAGTCTGCTCTTAACCTGATGGATTTTTCTTCCATCTGGTGGCTTATAGGATTTTCTTCTTCCCTTTGACTTTGGCCAGACTGATGACTATATCACTTGGTGATGTACTGTTTGCTGTGAATTTTCCAGGTGTTTGATAACCATTTTGAATCTGGATATGTAAATTTCTAGAGGTACCAAGGAAGTTTTCCTCCATTATTCCCTCAAATCTATTTCCCATGCTTTTTGTGGTCTCTTCTCCCTCAGGGATACTTGTGATTCTTATATTAGCTCATTTTGCATAATCCCTTATTTTTCACAGTGATTGTTCATTCTTTTGTTCTACATTTTTTCCTGACTGCATTAATTTGAAAGCTTTGTCTTCAAGTCCAAAAGTCGTTCTTCTGCTAGGGTTTAGTCTGTAATTAAAACTTTTGCTTTATTTTGAAATTCCCTAAATGACGATTTCATTTCCTGTTATAACTTTTATGGTATCTATCTCTTTGGTGAATTTTTCTCTTCTTGTCCTCAATTATTGTTTTGGTTTCTTTGTGTTGGGTTCAACTTTCTCATTGGTCTTAGTGATCTTATTTACTGTTCATATTCTGAATTTCATATCTGACATTTTGACAGTTTCCTTTTGGTTGGAGTCTATTGTTGATGAACCTTTGTGATTCTTTTTTGGGGGATGAGGGGTTCAAAATAGCTTTTTTTTTTTTAATGTTGCCAGAGTTTTTATGCCAGTCCTTCTCATCTGAAACTTCTTGTCTCAACCCAAGACAGATAAGTTTGTGGTACACCTGTTTTTATCTTCCAATCTCTCTCTTAGTGAAGAGAGGGAAGTTCCTGGGTCCTACTCTGGCAAATTGACCTGGCAGGAGAGGGATGAATGTGCTGTTAGTTTTTGGCACTTAGTTTTCCTGTATCTCACCTCTCACTATTCCCCTGTTGTTTTCATAAGCAGTGCACGTGCTGCAGAATGAGTGACTTCCCTGCCCAGTCTGTAAACTGCTGTGACTGTCAATTACCTACTGTAGGGGCATGGATACAACCCTGCCCCCATCTGCTGATGACAGTGGTTATTGGTCCACATTGGCTTGAGTGCTATCACACCTGTGATGATGGGCGGCTGTGTCTGCCTGGGTATGGAGGCTTGAGCTCCACTCCACTGATGTTAGCAGATGATAACAATTGTCAGCTTATGATGGCTTGAGAGCCTCCCTGTCCAGTCCATGGGTGGTTACATTTGTCAACCCATGGTGCCTTGAGCATTTTCTCTGCTCAGGTCTCTTGGTTGCAGTAGGGGCATACAGCTCTTGCCCACAGGACATATGAGTGTACCCTATCCTACAGGGGAAAAGGGGAAGCAGTGGCAATGAATCTAATGCCCTGCAGATGTAATGTTTTGGGTCCAGGGTTTCAAAGTGGTACCAGCTATAGTGCCTAGGGTTCACAAGTGGGTCCCTTCTGTTCCTTCTCTCTTGCTACAGTGAAGGGAACTTCCCCACAGCTCAGATAGCAATGTCCATGGGAAGAAGTGTGGAGCCCTGGGATTCTCTCCTGTGTCTCTTCTCTAGTCCAGGTACCCTCCCTGTGCCAGAAGGGGGTATTTTGAGTTAATCAAGGGTGCTGTATCCCAATTGTTCAGAAGTATGGTAATATGTGCCCAGAAATATTAGATTAAGTGAATAATATTAAGTTAATATTAGATTATTAAGTGAATTAATAATGAAGAATCCTAGGACTGGGCTGAAAGCAGGGGGAAAGGCATTGCCAATTGGTGGGAAGAGGGGGCAATCATAAATTTCATGTCTAAGGTCATTATTCAGAAGAATTTCCAAGTTACCAATGGTATATAGCCTTGTTCTAGTAAGCATCTTACGTGGTTTCAATTAGTTGACAGTGCATTTATATAGCTTCTGGAAAAAAGCTAATATTGTCCTCTTAATGCTATTGATGTAGAAAACTTGTTGCAATGTCTATGTGGGCTATAACATGTATATTTTGTGTTAGATAGGCTCTTCATCTGAGGATTATGGTGCTAACAGCAATGATAAAATAACAATTACATTTTAATTTTCCAGGTCTTCCAATTCTTGGTTAAGTAGCTCAACCCCCTTAGCTCTATATGCAGTACAAAACTGAGGAAAAGAAAAGACAGCTGATGTATAAAAGTTGGGTTAGGGGCTGCTGCTACTAGAATAAAAAGGCTGTGTGACCCAGCACCAATAATGGGATGGGGGTCTATATGGGATGTCTAGAACATTTAGATCTTAAATAATATTAGCATAATTGGAAAATTTGGGTAATTATCTGAAGTTTAGGGTCAAAATAATTTTCCTTTCTCAAATTTATGGGCATTTTATTTAAAAACTAGATACAAAGAACAATGGAGGTAGCTAGAGGCACTGACACCCCTCATAGTCAAAAATCTTTGGGGGGCACCTGTGGCTCAAAGGAGTAGGG